>NW_006921837.1:5294976-5300293 GCF_000298275.1 Orycteropus afer afer
TTCCTTGATTAATTTACCAGAAACCACTGTATAGCAGGCACTGCACTAGGCACTGGGGACACAGTTAAAAGTGCTAGTCATCCTTAGGAGCTTAGTGTGGGGTGAAGGGTGTAAGGAACCAGTTATTATGGTACATGTGTCAACTACTGTGATGGAGGCAGCCACAAGAAAGTGAATATTTTGAATTCCAAGTGCTGAAAATGCTGTCCTGCATGAGAAGGGCAACCTTGCCCTCAGCCTTCAACTTCAGTAAATGTTGTTTGGCTTAATTTTTTTTTCCATTCTGGTAAAAATATATATATAACAAAATATTTGCTAATTCAACATTTTTACATGTATATTTCAATGACATTGATTATATTCATTGTGTTGAGCAACCATTCCCACTACCTATTTTTAAATTTATTCAGGCACCATTAACAAAAATTGCTCCCTAAGCAACGACTTTCCCTTTCCTCCTCCCTGCCACCTCTAGGTAACCACTTATAAGATTTAGTCTCTGTACCTTTGCCTGTTTCGTGAAATGAGATCATACAGTATCTGTCATTTGATGACTGACTTATTTAACTCCTTGTAATGCTTTCAGTGTTCATCCATACTGTAGCATGTATCAGGACTTCATTTCTCTTTATAGCTGAGTAGTAGTCCATTCTAAGTTTATACCTACATCTGTTGATGAACATCTAGGTTGTTTCCACCTTTTGGCTATTGTGAATAGTTCTGCAGTGAACATTGGTGTACAGGTTTTCATTTGTGTTCCTGCTTTCAATTCTTTTTCAGATATACCTAGACTGAATTTTTAAGGGTGAATTTTAGGATTCCAAGAATTTGCCAAGACATTCTTTTTTTTTTTCTTTTGGATAGGTAGGGGTGTGAGGGACATAAAAGAAGGCAAGTGTTGTATGTGAGAATACACATTTGTATTTCTCACTTTTTCTCCCTACTTTAGGCTTTTTTTTAGGTCACTTGCCTGTTGTGGGACAAATTGGCCAGTCTTTGAATACTCCAGGCAGACACATAAAAGAGGCATAATCCATCCCCAGGGACACTGGTCCTGGCAGCTTCCCTCTGGCTCTGCTGCCAGGGTTCTCCTGCAGAGCGTTGCTGGCTCAGGCCCCACTGTGCCTGCCTGGAGGCATAAGGCCCTGTCAGGAGCCAAGAAGAGGAGGCTTCCAGTTAGAAGCCTAAATATGTGAAAGGGCAGGGCTGGGGAAGCCAAGTGATACAATTAGCCTGCCAGAAGGGTACCCACAGCACACTGCCTTGGTCTTGAATGGGATTGAAATTCCAAGCTCAGCATACTGATTGGCAAAGGTGCCAGCTGATTAACTTCCACCCTTCTGTGCCAACTGGAATGTATCACTAATAATGATTTATATTTGCTGCTGCTAAAAGGCATTTATAATATCTGCCAGTCAAATTTAAAAATAATTTTAAATTCAACTATCTCATGTTTTTAATGAAAAAGGTGGAGGGAGGTCTCTCAAATAATGATGTCCTCAAATAAAAGAAGACACTTAATTCTATACTTCCAGCCTCTTAGGGTAAGAGCACCATATGTTTTAGGCTACAGATAGGAGCAAAACATGCTTCAAGGTTCTTCCTCAGCTTCCTTTGCCTTGCAAAGCTTGTTCAGACTCTGGAAGCCCTGACCATGGAGCAGAGGACCTGTTTAACTGTTTCCCAGTTGGCAGAGCAAATACCCAATAGTAGTTACTCAAGCACCAACTTCAGCAAGCCCCAGATCTTCCCACTTTGGACCCCCAAATCCTGGGTTTTCTTCCCAAGGAATCTCATGTATACAAGTATGAAGAAGAAAAGTGAATTAATTTTGTTTGTGCTCTTTGAGTTTAATTCAGCTTGTTTGCTTCCCTGCTTCTTATCCCTAGGAGTCAGTATTTGGCTTAGTAAGTTGTGAGAATGTTTCCAAAATGATAATGCCCTACTTATCTGGGATTGAAAGACTGGAGCAGCCATATCCTTGCCTTTCCCATCTTGTGGTTCTCTGCTCTCTCCTCCTTTCAGACCTGAATCCCACTGGGGCTCTGGACATAAGTTGGACTTTGGGAAGCAATGGTGTGACATCTGGGACAACTGTAGGTTCTAATGTACTCCCCAACTCTGTAGGCTTCCAGATTTAAGTCACATAAGTGGAGATGGAGCATCTGTGCCACTTTAGAAAGAGGAGTCTGGTAGCCATAGAGGAAGTGAGGTTGGAAGTAGAAACAGACTTTAGGAGACTCTGGTAATCCTGGTCCAAGATGACAGTCTCTTGATTTTGGGCAGAGGCCAAGTTCAAGAGAGTTGAGTGAGAGGAAGGCTTGGTTACTGTTTTAGTGTTGGGGCATGAGAGGGGAAGTAGTCCTGGGTGCTTCTAAGATTTCTGGCAGGGACCGAGCAGATTGTAGGGCTGTTCTGTCAAATGGGAAACATAAAAGGAGGAAGTGTGAGGGGAAGGAGATGTTGAATTCCATTTAGATTCTATGAGTTTGAATTGCATGTGGAACAGTCTTGTGAAAATGAGTATTTGCTAAAATACATTATAAATGCACATTGGCTGGGATGTGCTATATGTCAAACTGATTGTAGATGTTTATGTGCACAACGCTTCTGTGAATTTCTGTTCTTTCCTCTTCCCGTGGATTCTAACCTCCCTAGGATTAGTTGTCTTTCAATTAACATAAATCTTGACTCAGATCAAAGGCAGATTAGAGCAACTGTGTTTCCTTATTACTTTCGGTGTTAAAGGTATTTCCCACTTTGACTGTTGAGACCCCTACCTAATTTTTTAATCCAAACATCTGAATTCTTTTTGGGGCATCTACACCTTCAGATAAATGGATTAAAGTGTAATGCCTGTCTACAGTGAGAGTACTTAGGAAAGGCTGTTAATATTTTTTTTTTTTTTTTCACTAGTACTTCCTTGCTGTGCCCTTGGAATTTCAGAGCTGTCCTCTTTAAGCACTGAAGCAATTAGTTTTGAGAAGGCTGATTCTTCAGGGTCCAGTGCTCAACTGCCTTTCATTTGCTGAAGCTGTACATTTTAATGAAGTTGTTTCATCTGTGTTGCCAAACACTCAAATTTTGCTGCTTCAATTCTAATTATCTCTGCTGGCAAATGCTATTTTATTAGGCCTCTCAAGTGCTCTGTTTATTAAATGTCCATGCACTGTGGCATTAGGCACACAAATTAGGTCAGCTGTGCTTATTGATGAGTTATGGATGATGGAGTTAAATATTTTCATCATCATCTCATAGTACAATGGAACCGCCTTGTGGGGCTTTGTGGGATATCAGTGATGCCCTCTTATGTGGGCTCTGCTTCCTTTCTCCAACCCTTCAGCCAGTGCTAACACCAAGTGTCCAAATAATGTGGTTATTAATAGTGGTTTGCGTTTGTATTTGTTGAGGGGAAAGCCCTCAATGAGATGGATGGACACAGTGGCTACACCATTGGGCTCAAACACAGCAATGATTGTGCAGATGGTGCAGGACTGGGCAGTGTTTCCTTCTGTTGTTCTTGGGTCACTGTGAGTTGGAATCAACTCAATGGCAACTAACAACAGCAACAACAACAGTGTGTACTTTTATTCTTTTGGTAATGTACTCATTCTTTCCTTTCCTATAGTTGTCTAGTGTCTACATTTTGCTTCCTTGGTTGTACATCTTACGGCAGAGTGATAAACATTAAGGGTCTCCATGAAGCTAAGGAGGAGATCAGTGGAGATGATGGAGGCAGCGGAAATTGCGGAGGAAAGATTAGCATCTCAGTAGTAGTCCTCCGTCAATATTTCGGGTTCTTCCTACTACCCCTTATTAAACATGACTCCTAAAATTCCTCCCAAATAACTTTCTGGGTCTACAGACAATATTATGTGGTAGTTAATCTGAGGTGTAGACCCACTGTCCCGACTAGCCTAGGTGACTCCTGGCACCCATTACCTTCTCCCCTGCTCAGGGTTACTGAGGTCATGTTTAGATGTGGCTTCTAGAATAGCACAGATTCCCAGCTCCACCACTGAAGAGCTGGTAATCTAAGCATGCTATAATTCACCTTGCTAGACTCAATTTCCTTAGCTATAAAATGAAGAGAGCTATAGCCTTTCCATTGTTTTCATAAGGATTAGATGAGGTGATGTAGATAAAGTGCTGGGAGTACAGTACATAGCATAAAGTCAGTCAATAAATTGTTAGTAAAGTCTTGTTCCAGATATCTCTGTGTGTTGTGTGTGTGTGTGTGTGTGTATTTTAAGGAGCTCTGGTGGCATAGTGCCTGAGGCATTTGACTGCTAACCCGAAGGTTGGTGGTTCAAACTCATCAGCCACTCCGTGGAAAGAAGACTGGGCAATCTGCTTCTGTAAAGATTTACCACCTCAGAAACCCAATGGGGGGGAGGGATCACTATGCATTGGTATCAACTTGATGGCAGTGAATTTGCTTTGTTCTTGGTTATATGTATATAATACATATATATAATTAAAAAAAAAAAAAATCTACCTAGCCTTCTGTTATAATCCTTACACCCTACAACTCAGGCATAAATGTTTTGGGTGGGAGGGCCTGCCCAGAGGAATGTCCAGTGATGACACTCATCTTTCATCGGACTCATCCCTCCTCTCTAACTCTGTCATTGGAACCAAACTTGTGTGCTCTTTTCTCTTTTCACCCAGATTAGTTAGCCCGCAGATTCTGGCTCCATATATTAACCCTTTTATTTTCTCCCTTCGTATAACCCTTTACTCTAAGAAGTAAGTGAGATAGTTTTCCAATGCATAATTTATTTCCTGTAGGCTGTTTGTAAACAGAAAGAACAAGTCTTAGAAAAAGCTAAGAAAAATGAAATAATTTGGTAAAAGTTAACAAAAGTGTGCTTAATTCATATTTATACCTCTCAACTGCTTTTACCATGTATTTAGTATTGGGAAATTATGATCAAGGCAATAGCCGTAGCTGTTGTCATTCCCCTAGGGAACTACATCATCGTCTTGAGCAGGAATAAGTACTCTGTTCTTCAGTCTCCATCTCCCTTACGTTTATGTGAGAAGCCTATGTGCCTACAAGAAAGAAGAGTTAAGTGAATAGAGTAGCTAAAATTTTTGTAGAGCCTGTACTTTAAACTGAACTAATTCAAAGTCTATGTGTGTTTTGAAAACCAACAGAAAAGGAAGTGAAAAACAGTAGTGTTTTTAATAGTGTCTAGTAGAGCCCTGGTAGTGAAGAGTCTGGTAGCATAGTGCCTAAGGCACTTGACTGCTAACCAGAAGGCTGGCGGTTCAAACCTACCAGCCACTCCTTGGAAGGAAGATTGGGCAATCT
>NW_006921837.1:5300398-5302495 GCF_000298275.1 Orycteropus afer afer
AAGATTATAGCCTTGGAAACCCTATGGGACAGTTGTATACTGTCCAGTAGTTGTCACTGTGAGTCAGAATCAACTAAATGGCACTGGGTTTAGAAAAGGAACCATTTCTCCCTGTCTGGTTACATGATCACTGTATTGGTTTCTTCTTTATTCTGTGCATCACATTTTTCCCCTGAGGATCCCCAGCAATGTTGGTAGGGACTTTGATAATCAGAGTGCACCTTAGCTTTACACCCCTCTGCAGTGAGCAGCAGAGGTAGAGGCCTTCATTCTCCAGTGACTATGAGACCTCCAGGCTGGGAGCCCCAGAGTCTAGTTACCAGGATGCAGTTCTAGGTTTTGGGGTCCAGGGATAGCAGAAGGCTAGAGAGTTGGCTTTTGTACTAAAACAGATGCTTCTACTAACAAGTGGTGTTTGGTCTATGAAAACAAGGAAAAACTGAAGTATTGGTTTCAAAACTAGCAAAAATATTACTGAGGGCATAATAGGAAAGGTGAATTTAGTCATAAAAGTTACTACATCAAAGAAACAATGCATTTATCTCCTGTAAGACCAATCTATACTACCTGACAGACTGGTCTTTGAATAAGGAACAGTATGTGTCATACCAAATGGGACCCCCCCCAAACACACACACCAAAAACAGAAAAAGATTTATTAGCTTCACTTTTCTTCACAAGAATAGGTTTCCTATGTATCGTTAGTTACTTTATCATGAATAACATGTACTGTCATCTTACTGCTTATTAATCACCCTCTCCTTCCAACCAACTGTAAGAATAATTAGATGGAATTGGTGGCATGGCATTGCTTCCACATTAATCTTCTTAAGCTAGTCAGTGAAACATTTAAACATTAATAGCCACCATGCCAAGGTGCTCTTAAGCATGTGTTTCTAAAATTTCAGAAGTTTTTAGGCATCAATATTTGGAAAGCAAACCCCTTTATCTTGTATCAAGCAAAGATATAGATTGTAAGACCTACCTGAAACCAAGTGACTCTCATTAGTGAGGAGGACAGATCTGTTGAGAGAGCAGTTTAAGAGCCAGGCGCAATGTGGTTTTTGTAACCTTTGGAAGCCACCTGTCCACCAGGGGGCTTCTGGACACTCTGCTCTATGCTCTCGTTCTGGGATCCAGGCTCTTGGTGCTGTTAGCATCTGGAAGGTCACAGTCACAGGGGCAGAAGGAAAGAGAAGATGAAGAAGCTTGCAGTGATCCTTAAAGCTACTGCCCAAATTAGGTTAACTGGCCAGAGCAAATCTTGCGGTCATCCCTAATTTAAAGGTCAGGGGAGTGTCATCCTTTTGTAAGAAGGAAAAGTGGGAAATTGTTCAAAGTGGGAAAAATTTCAAAGATACAGATGGATATTAAAATGGGAAGCTGTTTTTTTGAGAAGACTAATAAAATAAGCAAATCTTTGCTGAGTATGATCAAGAGAGGAGGAGGACACAGTGTAAAAGGCAACATAAATAGGAGTCACAGAAGATTTATGAAGGTATAAGGGAATGAGATTACAATGTATTATGTCTGAAAACTTAGACATTATAGATGATTTTCCAAGAAAATGGAAATAACCAAAATTGGATCAAGGTATGAGTACCTGAGGCAAAGATACTTAAAAACATATACATTTAATGTACCAAACCCAGTAGATTATATGAATGAGTTCTACCAAATCTGCCACAGACGGATATTAGATGCACAACAAGTATTGGTTGAGTCAAATACAGTAAAACCTGTGAAAGCAGAACCTATGACAGAGAAGGAAACATAAATCTTTTCCACTAAAATGAGCAGTAGACAAATGGTAAGCATGCACCCTGTCGCCGGCATAAAACTTGGCAGACCCAGAAAAACAAGGCATTCCTATTGAATTCTGACTCTTATGGGTTTCACTGTAGATGGACTGAGCCCTGGTGCAGAGTGGTTAAGTAGGTAGCTGCTAACGTAAAGGTTGGTAGTTCAAACCTACCAGCCACTCCTTGGAAAAAAAGATGTGGTAGTCAACTCCTGTAAAGATTAGCAAACAAACCCATTGCCATCGAGTTGGTTTCAACTCCTCGTGACCCTATAGGACAGAGTAGAGCTGCCCCA
>NW_006921837.1:5303525-5304416 GCF_000298275.1 Orycteropus afer afer
CTTGTTAAAAATATGAATTCTAAATGTCATGTGAGATCCTGGTAACTCTTCTATAAATCCAAATGATTTAAAAATAGAAAGTTTATTAAAATGAATTCATGAAACCAATTATAAGATGCTCTAACATTAAAAATAAAAAAATCTGCTCAAATGGTACCTTCTGAATGAGTCCCAACCTGACCACAGCTTAACATCATGTACAGCTTCACTGTTACACTCCCCATCTTCCTTGACTACTCTGTATTTTTGTCTATAGTGCTTACCACCTTCTAACACACTATTCAATTTTTTGTTTAGTATGTTTTTACTGACTATTTCCATGAGGTCAAGAAACATTGTTTTGTTTACCAGTATATCTCAAGTGCCTAGAACAATGCCTATATATATATTTGATGAATAAATTTGTTGGAAAAATAAATTCATACTAAAGTGAAGCCTTTGTGAGGTCAGAGATTGTTGCTGGAGTGGCTCACTACTGTATTCCAGTGCCCAGCACAGTGCCTGACACATAATAGCTACTCATTAATTATTTTGGGGTAAATTATGATACAGTTTATGTTTCTTTTGGAAAAGCAAACCTTATATTTCTATATATGTGTATGAAGATAAATAGATAATTGTCTGGATGGAACTGACTAAACTGGTATACTTGCTAGCTTTCAGCATAGGACCAGTTATTAACGGAATGGACAAGAGGAACATGGCAGGATCAGAGTGAGGCAAGCTAGAGGCCTAGACACCCTCACTCTTATTGAGTGCTTGCCATTGCATGAACCTGAGAGTGAGCGTCTACTAAAATGTTATACCCTATGCATCTCACTTGCCTCACCCTAGTGTGGCCTAAAGGGAAACTTTCTCTTTATTTTTGTATTATTTGGAATTTTATAATTT
>NW_006921837.1:5306201-5306868 GCF_000298275.1 Orycteropus afer afer
CTCTTGTTCTGTTCAAATGACTCCCACTTGTTTATGTACAGGTTCTGCTTCAGCACAATGAAGTGTTCTGGAATTCCCATTCTTTGCAGTGTTATCTATAATTTGTTATGATCCACACAGTCAAATGCCTTTGTATAGTCAATAAAACACTGGTAAAAATCTTTCTGGTATCTTGTGCTTTCAACCAAGATCTATCTGATATCAGCAGTGATATTGTTTGTTCTGTGTCCTTTTCTGAATCCAGCTTGAATTTCTGGAAGTTACCTGTTGATATAGTGCTACAACCACTTCTGGGTTATGTTTAGTAAAATTTTACTTGTAAGTGATATTAATTTTGTTGGATGCCTTTCTTTGGAATGAGTATGAATATGGATCTCTCCAGTCGGTTGACCAGGTGTCTATCTTCCAAATTTCTTTCTTTCTAATTTTGATTTGGCTGAAAGTTTACAGAGCAAATTCATTTTCCATACAGCAGTTCATACACATTTTATTTCATGACATTGACTGCAGTCCTCACAATGTAACAGCTCTCTTTCCACTTCTTCTCTCTAGTTAGCTTTTCTCTTTGTCCTTTTTTCCTGTGGATTCCTACCCCCTGTGCTATCTCCCTGTGTAAATACTGCCCTTCTGTTCTCCCATGATTGATCATTCCAAGGAGTGTATCTAC
>NW_006921837.1:5307943-5308501 GCF_000298275.1 Orycteropus afer afer
ATTTGGTCCTTCTTCTAATTGTATTTCTATGCAACCATGATGGAAATTATTATCTCTTGCAGGAGCATCAGGAGAGCATTCTGGGTAATACCATGCAAAGTGTGATTGCATTACTCAACAATCTGGTTGCCTGCAAAGACTCAAATATGAAGCTACTTTATGAACAAGGTAAATGCTTTTTAAAATTATTTTTATGATTCTTGTGAGTTTTTCCTTTTGTATGTTTCCTCCTTTTACATAACAGGGAGTCAAGAAGTACATTTAAAGTTGATATATCAAAATAATCTTTGTGTATCTATAAATAGAATATTACCAGCAAAAATTGAAACTGAACTTAGGTAGGGATAAAAAATAGCCAAAACCAAACTCACTGCCATCAAGTCAATTCCAACTCATAGCGATCCCATTGAGTTTCCAAGGTGGTAAATCTTTACAGAAGTAGATTGCACCATCTTCCTTCAATGGAGTGGCTGGTGGGTTTGAACCACTAGCTGACTAGTGAGCAGACAAGATGCCTTAGGCACTGCACCACCAGACCTCTGTTAGGCAGGAATACTT
>NW_006921837.1:5309636-5310519 GCF_000298275.1 Orycteropus afer afer
TGAGTATCATTTCATAGGTTTGAGAACCCTTTGTATCTCCTTTTCTGTGATCTATTAATTCATATAATTTTCCCATTTTTTTCTTTTGAATTGTTAATCTTTTCCTTATTTCTTTCTGAGAACTTGGCTCTATATTAAGAGGCTTATCTCTGATACACATTAAGAATATTTTTGCTCTTTTTTTTTTTTTAATTGGTTTTTGAGATTCATCCTTCTTTTTTTTCCCCCATCTCTTAAACTTTTATTTTTCCAATTGTGATTTGGGTAAAAGTTCACAGAGAAAATTGGTTTCCATTCAGCATTTTCTTTAGTGACATTCATTGCCATCCCCACAATGAACAGCACTCTTCTACTTCCTCCTCCAGGGAATGGTCCCTTCCAACAATATGACCCAAGTACAAGAAATGAAGACTCCTCATCCTCACTTCTAAAAAGCATTCTGGCTTTACTTCTTTCCATACAAATTTGTTCATTCTTCTGGCAGTCTATGATATATTCAGTATTCTTCACCAACACCATAATTTTTCTTTTGTATTATTTATGTGATGGAATACGTTTACTATTTGTTCTAATATTGAACCATCCTTGGATACACTGTAGGAATCCCACTTGGCATGATGTATTATTTTTTTGATATGTTGGATTCTGTTGTATACTATTTTGTTAAGAGTTTTTGTGCCATTGTTCGTGAGGGATATTGGTGTATAATTTTCTTTTCCAGTGATGATATCTTCATCTGGTTTTGGTATCAGGGTTATGCTTTCTTCACAGAATGAGTTCAAGAGTTTTCCATTCTTAAAATTTCTTTGTTGGTTACCAGGGGTGGGAGGGGAGGGGAGGGATTGCTGTTAGATGTTGTTGTTGTTGTTATGTGCCGTCGAGT
>NW_006921837.1:5312419-5312931 GCF_000298275.1 Orycteropus afer afer
CTATCCCAGGTATTTCATATAGGTGGATCATGCATTATTTTACCCTTTTGTGTCTGACTTATTTTTCCCCACATATTTTCAAGTTGGCAGAACTTCATTTCTCTTTATGGTTGAATAATATTTCATTGCATATATATGTGGATATATGTACATACATACATATATGTGTGTGTATACACACACACATACACACACACACAGTTTACTTATCCATTAATCTGTTGATGAACATTTGAATGTTTCCACCTTTTGGCTATTGGAAATAGCACTATACTGAACATTGGTGTACAAATATTTGTTTACATCCCTACTTTGAAGTATTTGGTCATATATCTAGGAGGAGAATTACTGAGTAATGTTGTAATTCTGTATTTAACTTTTTGAGGAACCACCAAACTGTCTTCCCCAGTGGTTGAACTATTTTACAGTCCCATCAACAATGGATGGCAGTTTCAGTTTCTTTACTTGTTTTCTGTTTTTATAATAGTCATCCTAGTCACATGAAGTGGTAT
>NW_006921837.1:5315811-5316304 GCF_000298275.1 Orycteropus afer afer
AAGGTAAAATCATAAACATATTCAGAGAAAAATGATGTATTACATTAAGGAGCTAAATGGTACATATGATGGCTGACCATTCATCAGAAATAGTGGAGGCCAAAGAACAGAAAAGCATCTCTACAGTGCTGCATGAAAAAATCTGGTAGTCTAGATTTTTATATCCAGCAAAAATAGCTTTTAAAAATGAAGGTAAAATAAGGACTTTTTCAGATAAAAGAAAGCTAATGGATTCTGTCATAAGCAGGCTTTACTTCCAAAAAATGCTACACTAGATTTTTCAGGCTAATGGGAAGTAATACCAGATGGAAACTCAATGCAGAGGAAAGATAAATATGTGGGTAAATATAAATGAGTATCTTTTGTTTCCTTCTCTGGATGTCTTTGAAGCAAATGTACTGAACAGGCTTTAAGAATGGTGAACTAAGAACCATCTTCTCAAAAAAAAAAAAAAAAAACAAAAAAACCCTCAACAAAAAACCTGATAAAAGAT
>NW_006921837.1:5317175-5321726 GCF_000298275.1 Orycteropus afer afer
TGGCCACCCACCAGCCACTCTTTGGAAAGGAGGTTAAGCAATCTACTTCCTTAGTGATACTGCCTCAGAAACCCAAGGAGGGGTCGCTATGAGTTGGATTGACTCTACGGCAGTGAGTTTGAAGCCAACTGATCTTTGATATATTTGATTTACACCTATTGTGTAAATCATTGAGACTTTCCCTCATTTTTGCTGACACTCTCCTTTACCAAACATGATTACCTTTCCTAGTGATTTGATTTTGCAGATGACATGTCCAAAGTAAGCAAACGAAGCTTTGCTTCTAAGAAGGGACCACTGTGGCTGTACTTCTCCAAGAGAGGTTTGTTCATTCATATGGCAGTCCCTAGTATAATCTTTATTCTTCACCAACACCACCAAATCAAGTGCATCAATTCTTCTATTTTCTATTTTCATTGCCTAGTTTTCACTTGCATATAAAGTGGTTAAAAAGACGATGGCTTGGATCAGGTGCACATTCATCATCAATGTAATATCTTTACATTTTAGAATATTAAAGAGGTATTTTACTGTAAGCATTTCCATTGCAATAAGTCACTTGATTTCTTGACTGCTGTTTCCATGGGCATTCATTCTTGATCCAAGTTGAATGAAATCCTTGACAGATTCAATTCCTTCTCCATTTATTATGATGTTGTTTATGATACCAATTGTAAGGACTTTTGATTTCTTCATGGCCAGGTATAATCCATGCTAAAGTCTGTAGGCTTTGACCTCCCTCAGAAAGAACTAGATAGATAATTCAAAAGGAAATAAAAGTACTAGAAGAACACAATAAACTATTAAACTCAATAGACATTTGTAGAATATCCCATCCAACAGCAGCAGAATGAATACAGATTCTTCTTAAGTTCACTTGACACTTTCTCCAGGATTGACCCTATCCTAGCCATTGGAGTCATGTTGTTTCTAACTCACGGCAATCACATGGGTTGCATAATAGAACTTATACTCCATAGGATTTTCAAGGCTTTGACCTTTCAGAAGCTAATCATCAGGTATTTTTTTCTGAAGTACCTCTGGGTGGATTCAAGTGACCAGACCTTTGGGCAGTAGTTGAGTGCTTAACCCTTTGTACCACCCAGGGACTTCAGATCATATGGTAGATCATAAATCTTGTAAATTCACAAATCATTGTAAATTAAGAAATACATGGAAACTAAACAACATACTTCTCAAAACCAGCGGTCAAAGAAGAAATCACAACGAAAATTAGAAAATACTTTGAGGTAAATAAAAACAAAAATACCCATACCAAAATTATGGTATGAAACGAAAGCAATTCTTGGAGGGAAATTGATAGATATAAGTGCTTATATTTTAAAAAGAAGAAAGCTTTCAAATAAATAACCTAACTTCTTACCTTAAGAAACTAGAAAAACAAGAGCAATTTAAATCCAAAGCAACAGAATGAGACCTACACAAAGTTGTAAACTGCTGAAATGTTGAAAGTATGCCCCAGCAGGAGATAATAATGTTTAGGCCAGAAATAAATAAATGAACTAGAGACTAGGAAAACAAGACAGGAAATTAATGAAACAAAAGTTGGTTCTTTGGAAAGATTAAAAAAGTTGACAGACCTTCAGCTTAACTGACCAAGAGAACAATAGAGTGGATTTAAAATACTAAAATCAAGAATGAAAGAGGGAACATCACTACCAGAATAACAAATGGAATAATCGTAAGGGAATACTCTTAGCAGCTGTATAGCAATAAAATATATAACTTAGATGAAATTCTAAGATAGATTCTTGAAAGACAAACTATTGAAACTAAAGAAGAAAAAGAAAATCTGAATAGACCTGTAAACAAGTAAGGAGATTGAATTTGTAATTTAAAACATCCCACAAAGAGAATGAGTAAGTAGTCAGAGGCAAAGTTCATTGGAGCTATCTTTGAAGACTGGGTACTACAGTGTGCTCTATAGTGCCTAATGATTCATGTCTTTCCCACATGCAAAATAGAGCTACTGTGGCCTACTGTTCCCTGAAATCTCATCTCATTACAGATCACTTCAGGCTTGATAATGAGGATCATGTCATCTAAATCAAGTCTAGATATGTAGGAGGCTCCTTGGGTACATTTTCTCAGGTGCAGCTTCTTGAATACTGTTCTCTAATCTTGGAAGCATGTGAACCAAGGAGTCTAGTTATCTACTCCTCCATATTCTCAGACAACATTGGTAAGATGCAGAAAGAAGGGCCACAGTAGATAATCTCAAGGTCCAATGATACAAGTAGTGTGTGTGTGTGTGTGTGTGTGTGAAGTATCTGTCACTTGAAGGGTCTGCAGAAAAGAGAAGATCCTAACAGAAGGAGGTTTCAGATAGAACAGAATGGTAAAAGGAATATAGAGAGAAGAGTTTGAAGATCTTAGTGATTTTGTGGATAACTGTGAGCTCTGAAAGTCATAGTGGAAGGGGTTCAGAAGTTTGGAATGGGCAAGATGTGACATAAAAAAAGGGAGATATGTAAGTCCTTTTGCTGTTTAGATTGTAAGAGATGGAGGATGACCTGAGAGTTTTGAGTTTCTTTTGACAGCATAAGCAGACAAAGGTCATGATGAGTTTGGGTAGTCTTAATGCTAAGGAGGATGGTTAAACTGTAAAGATGGTCAGGTGGCAAGGAAGAGTTCAGGGAGCTTCTAGGAGTTCACAGAGGTCAGGAACTCCTTCCTGCCCATCCTGCTATTATGGGGGTGGGGAAGTTGCTCATGTGGCCTGCAGAAGGGTCTGATTCCAGTCTTCCTTCAGAGATGAGTATCTGTTCAGCTCCCATGTGTAACTTTTCATCCCACTCTGCAGCTTGCAAAACTCCCTGGCTGCTAAATGTGTGAGACTGGTTTTCCACATTTGGATAAAGATCCAATGGGTGTCTGTAAACCTTCAGTGTTCTAAGATTCTGTGAGGCATGGCCACACGAAAAGTCACCGGTGACCTGCCACTGTACAGGCTTTGAGTATACGTGGTTGTTTTCAATGCAACCTTAGTGTAAATCTTGTTTTTTTTCTTCTTTCATGAGGGATCATTTCTCATTCATTCATTTCAAAGAGAAGCTCAAGAAGACAAAGTCAATTATTTTAATGAAATGTGCAAAGAACTGGAGTTAGAAAACCCGAAGGGAAGAACATGCTCGGCATTTTTCAAGCTGAAAGAACTGAGGAAAAATTTAAGACTTGAATTGCAATATTGAAAGATTCAATATTGAATCTTTAATATGTTAAATTGTCAATATGTTGAATGACTCAGGAAACATCAAAAGATGATGGATGGAATACACAGAGTCACTACACCAAAAAGAACTGATAGATGATCATCCATTTCAGGAGGTGGCATATGATCAAGAACCAATGTTATTGAAGGAAGAAGTTGAAGCTGCACTAAAGGAATTGGTGAAAAATAAGGCTATAGGAATTGACGGAATACCCATTCAGATGTTTCAACAAACATACCATGCTGGAGGCACTCATTCAGCTATGCCAAGAGATTTGGAAGACAGCTACCTGGACAACTGACTGGAAGAGATCTGTATTTGTACCCATTCCAAAGAAAGGTGATCCCACAGAATGTGGAAATTATAGAACAACATCATTGATATCTTACTGAAGATAATTCAAAAACAGTTACAGTAGTATATTGGCAGAGAACTTCCAGAAATGCAAGCTGGATTCAGAAGAGAATGTGGAATGAGGGATATCATTGCTAGTATCAGATGGATCTTGGCTGAAAGCAAAGAATACCAGAAAGATGTTTACTTGTGTTTTATTGACTATGCAGAAGCATTTGATTGTGTGGATTATAACAAATTATGGATAACATGGAGAGGAATGGGAATTCCAGAACACTTCATTGTACTCATGAGGAGCCTGTACATAGACCAGGAGGCTGTCGTTTGAACAGAACAAGGGGATACTGTGTGGTTTAAAATCAAGAAGAGAGTGTGTCAGGGTTGTATCCTTTCACCATACTTATTCAACCTGTGTGCTGAACAAATAATCCAAGAAGTTGGACTGTATGGAGAAGAATGTGGCATCGGGATTGAAGGAAGACTCATTAACAACCTGAGATACACAGATGACACAACTTTGCTTGCTAAAAGTGAGGATAACTTGAAACACTTACTAATGAAGATTAAAGACTGACTACAGTCTGCAGTATGGATTACACCTCAGTATAAAGAAAGAAATCCTCACACCTGGACCAATAAGCAGCATCACGATGAATGGAGAAAAGACTGAAGTTTTCAAAGTCTTCATACTGCTTGGTTCTACAATCCACCGCAATGGAAGCAGCAGTCAAGACATCAGACAATGCATTGCATTGGGCAAATCTGTTGCATAAGACCTCTTTCAAGTGATGAAGAGCAAAGATGTCTCCTTGAAGACTAAGATGCACCTAACCCAAGCCATGGTATTTTCAATCACCTCATATGCATGTGAGAGCTGGACAATGAATAAGAAAGACCAAAGAAGAATTGATGCTTTTGAGTTGTGGTTTTGGTGAAGAATGCTGAAGGTACCATGGACTGCTAA
>NW_006921837.1:5322496-5323626 GCF_000298275.1 Orycteropus afer afer
GTTTTGAACCTTGCATAATGAATGTAAGTCCCCTGGAAGTAAACCCAGAGACCTTACAAAGAGTATGTTTTAGCAGTAGTCTCCTGCACCAGAACTCTTGTTAGAGCAAAGGCTATGGAACAAAATGGATATTGATTCTGAGTTGAAAAATGAGAAATATCAGACTTCTAATAGTCAATTTGTTTTTGCTTGTATTTTCCTTTTTGTGTATGTATTATGGCAGTATATGAGAAAAATCATGAAAACAACTCTCAAAGAGCACTTGTCCTGAGTATAAGGTGAAATTTAAAGTGATAAAGCATGTGACAAAATGTAATTGCCAGCATTTCTTTCTTTCTTCATACTTTTTAAAATAATGATAGGCTGTTTTATCGATGGCATTAGAGTCAATGAAATATGATAAGTAATGTACTGAGTGTCTGCTGCCTGGTGGGCTGGCCAAGAAAATACACAAAGTCTCCTGAGTGAAGAGTCATAAACATATCACCAGCACCCAAGTGCATTATATAATACAGGCCTTTTGTTTCAAATCTTTTCATTTTTAAATGAAACATTTATGGAAAAGAAGTATTTAAAAAAATACTTTTGTTTATATTTGAAAAATATTAGAGTTATTAACATTTTAAAACTGGCTGCTGGCTCATCTCTGTGCAGTGACCTTTTGATAATAGATATTAATTCCAGCTTCCGTTTCACCAGCAGAGCTGTCAGGATAATGGATTTACTTGACATGCTGCAGCAGACAAACTGTTGCATCTCCAAAGACGCATTTAAAGAAATTATGTTTGTCTCCCCTGGTTTATGGTGTGTCAGAAATAAAAATACTCATTTATTACTAGGTTTATTATAAAACTGCCTAAGTTGGTATTTACACAGGAGACAAGAAAATCATGATCAGAGTTTAGGCTTTAAGCAAAAAAATAAAACAATATAAAAAAACACTTGATAGCTGTCTGCTGTGAATTAAATTGTATCCCCAAAAGACATGTGTTTGAATTCTGTACTGTAGATGTAATCCCATTTGGGAATATGGTTTTCTTTGTTATGTTAATGAGGCAAATATCTCCCCAAGAGCCTTCCCCTAGATCTGGTGCTCTGAATTGGGATGTCAAACCTCCTAAACGGTGAGA
>NW_006921837.1:5324686-5325825 GCF_000298275.1 Orycteropus afer afer
AGAGATACTGCCTCAGAAACCCAAGGAGGGGTCACTGTGAGTTGGATCCAACTCAACTGCAGTGAATTTGGTTTTGTTTTTTCTCCCCCACATGATGTCTCATATATAAGGAGGCTTTTTCAGGCTTGTTAACCTGGTGGCAGCGTTGAAAGAGGGTCTGAGTGGAAACTGAAAGGTCTCTTGTGGACTACATGTGGAACTCTCAGTTTACTTCCGTTATTTCCTACTGCTCCATGTTCAAGTGGTGGGGAAGTAGACTCTACTTCTTGAGATGAGAAGCTGAAAAAAATATGTGGACCATCTTCAGTATACTACCAAACCAAAAACTCAAACCCTTTGCTGTTAGGTCGATTCTGACTCATAGTGACCCTATAGGACAGGGTAGTACTGCCCCATAGGATTTCTAAGGCTGTGATCTTTATGGAAGCAGATTGTCACATCTTTCTCCCACTTAGCAGCTGGTGAATTGCAGTTAATAGCCAAGTGCTTAATCACTGCTCCACCAGGACTCCTTTTAATCTCCCACGTTGTTGTTGTTAGGTGCTGTCGAGTTGTCTCCGACTCATAGCAACCCTATACATAGCAGAACGAAACACCACCTGGTCCTCAGCCAGCTCTACGATCCCTGCTATACTTGAGCCCATTGCTGCAGCCACTGTGCCAATCCATCTCATTGAAGGCCTTCCCCTCCTTCCTTGACCCTCCACCTAACCAAGCATGACATCCCTTTCCAGGGAATGGTCCCTTCTGACAATATGACCAAAGTGGGTGAGACGAAGTTACCAAGGAGCATTCTGGCTGTACGTCTTACAGTACGTCTTATCAGTCTTCTGATAGCCCATGGTATCTTCAATATTTTTCGCTGACACCACAACCTAAAAGAATCAACTCTTCTTTGGTCTTCCTTATTCACTGTCCAGCTTTCACATGCATATGAGGCAATTGAAAGTACCATGGCTTGGGTCAGGCGCACCTTAGTCTTCAAAGTGACATTTTTGCTCTTCAACACTTTAAAGAGGTCTTTTGCCGCAGATTTGCCCAGTGCAATGTGACATCTGATTTCTTGACTGCTGCAAGCTCTGGTAGCGTAGTGCCTGAGGCACTTGACTGGTAACCAGAAGTCTGGTGGTTCAAACCCA
>NW_006921837.1:5326950-5327889 GCF_000298275.1 Orycteropus afer afer
ATCAGAAAAGTACAAGCATTTGTTTAAGCCTGTGGTTGCCTCACATATGTTAACATCCAATTGACCAAAGCAAGTCATATGACTGAACTCAGGACCAAGGACTGAAGAAATATCTCTACCATTTGATGGGAGAAATTGTAAAAGCCACACTGTAAAGGATGTGGATACAAGGAGGAGGGAGGGATTAGGGTCCTTTTTTTGGAGTACATTGGTGGTGCAAACAGTTAATGTGCTGAGCATGCTAACCAACAGGTTGAAGGTTTGAGTCCACCCAGAAGTGTCTGAAAGGCCTGCTTTTCTACTTCTGAAAAATCAACCATTGAAAACCCTATATAAAACTCCACTGTAACACACATGGGGTTGCCTTGAGTTAGAACTGACTCATCAACAACTGTTTAATGCAGTTTATCAGAGAAGATTAGGGATGACATTCCAGAAAACCAAACTCTTTGCCATAGAGTTGATTCTAACTCATAGCAACTATGGTACACAGTAGAACTACCCCCATTGGGTTTCCAAGACTGTAATCTTTACAAATGCAAGCTGACACTTCTTTCTTCTGTGGAGTAGCTAGTGTGTGGGAACCACTAGCAGCCAACAGCTTAATCACTGTGGCACCAGGGCTCCATAAAAGGGCATTAAGTAACTTTAATTGCATAAGTAAAATCCTGGAACAATAATAATGTCTGAGAGGAATGGGTGAGTAAATGAGAACTTCCACTGGAAAGCCCCTTACCTTCAATAAATTTACACAGGTGTCAAGAGATAAAATGGCCTATCTTGATATTCTCTACTTTCCAAAAGATTCTTGGTAAGATAAAGTCTTTGTGGTTTTTGGTCCAGGCCACTGAAGACTTAGCATAGCAAAAGGAAATCCTTCCATACCTCTCAGCAAAGAGATTGGATATAAGCAGGCTAATAATTATAGACATTTTAAGT
>NW_006921837.1:5329389-5330780 GCF_000298275.1 Orycteropus afer afer
TGACAAATTGTCCTTATTTGTTCAAAAGGCATTTGCTTGAAGATTTGAATCTGAATTGAATTCTTACAAAAATGAAGAGTAATTTTAATTCAGTAACTTTGTTCTAACTTTTAGAAGTTCTCATGTTCTTTTTTAAAATTTTTATTTATATTATTATTATTATTTTTGCAATGTTTGCTTCCTTCCCCTCCCACCCTTGGTAACCAATAGGGAAGTATTTCCTTCCATACATAAGTCTTTTCTTGACTTTTTACAATAATGCAATAATACAATATTTGTCTTCTGTGATTGACTTATTTCACTTAGCATAATGTCATCCAAGTTCATCCATGTTATGTGGTGTTTTGCAGATTCTACATTATTCCTTAGTGTTGCATTATATTCTATTGTGTGTATGTACCATAGTTTGGTTATCCGTTCTTCTGTTGATGGGCATCCAGGTTGTTTTAATCTTCTTGCTGTTGTGAATAGTGCTGTGATGAACATAAAAAAAAAACTCACTGCTGTCGTGTCGAACCCAACTCATAGTGACCCCTCCTTGGGTTTCTAAGAAAATTGCCCAACCTTCCTTTTAAGGAGTGGCTGGTGGGTTTGAACCGCTGGCCTTCTGGTTAGCAGTCAAATGCCTTAGGCAGTATGCTACAGAGCTCCTGTGATGAACATGGCTGTGCATATATCTGTTGTCCTGGCTCTCACTTCCTTAGGATATATACCTAGTAATGGGATGGCGTAGTGCCTAAGGCATTTGACTACTAACCAAAAGGCTGTCAATTCAAGCCCAGCAGCCACTCCTCAGAAGATTGGACATTCTACTTCCATAGAGATAACACCTCAGAAACCCAAGGAGAGGTCGCTATGAATTGAAATCAACCTGATGGCAGTGAGTTTTTTTTTTTTCCCCTCAAATGGGATTGCTGGATCAAATGGTATTTCTAATTCCAACTTTTTAAGGAATCACCATACTGTCCCACCAGCACCCTGCATGAGAGTCTCAATCCCTCCACATCCTCACCAGCATTTGTTATTTTCTGTCTTGTTGAACTTTGCTACTAGTGCTGGGGCAAGATGGTATCTCATTGTTGTTTTAATTTGCATCTCTCTAATGATCATGAACATTTCTCCATGTATTTGTTGGCTACGTGAATATCCTCTTTGGTGATATGCCTATTTGTGTCTTCTATACATTTTTAATTGGATTATTTGTCCTTTTGTTGTTGAGGTGTTGGAGTTTTCCATAAATTTTAGAGATAAATCCCTTGTCAGACATGTTATTGCTGAATAGTTTTCCCAATCTGTCAGTTCTCTTTTGACTCTTGGAGAAGTCTTTGGAAGCACATAACAATTTAATTTTTAGAAGGTCCCATTCATCGAGTTTATCTTCTGCTGCTTGT
>NW_006921838.1:0-1162 GCF_000298275.1 Orycteropus afer afer
ATGTAGATCTTTTCCAGTCAGTTGGCCAGTCAGTTTCTTGGCATAGATAAGTGTCTTCCATGCAGTATTTGTTTGTTGAAACATCACAATGAGTATTCTGTCAATTTCTGGAGCCTTGTTTTTCACCAATTCCATCAGTGCAGCTTCAACTTCTTCCTTCAATACCATTGGTTCTCAATGATATTCCATCTCCTGAAATAGATGAACATTGGCCAATTATTATTATTTTTTGAACAGTGACTAGGTATTCCTTCCATCTTCCTATAATGTTTCCTGCATCATTCAATATTTTTCCCATAAAATCTTTCAATATTGCAACTCAAGGTTTGAATTTTTTTCCTTGCTTCTTTCAGCCTGAGAAATGCTGAGTGTGCTCTTCTCTTTTGGCGTTCCAATTTCAGGTCTTTCCACATTTCCTCATAATTTGGCATTGTCTTCTCGAGCTGCTTGTTGAAATTTTCTTTTCAGGTCTTTCATCTTGTCATTTCTTCCATTTGCTTTAGCAATTCTAGGGCAAGTTTCAGAGTCTTTTCTGACATCCAATTTTGTCTTTCTTCCTTTCTTCTCTTTTTAATGACCTTTTTCTTTCTTCATGGATGAAGTTCTTAATGTCATCCCACAATCCCTCTGGTTTTTGGTCATTGGTGATCAATGCATCAAATCTATTCTTCAGATGATCTCTAAATTCAGGTGGGATATAATCAAGGCCATAATTTGGCTCTTGTGGATTTCTTTTAATTGTCTTCAGCTTCAACTTGAGCTTGCATATGAATATTTGATGATCTGTTCCATTGTCAGCTCCTGGCCTTGTTTTCACTGAAGATATTGTGCTTCTCAATGCCTCTTTCCACAGATGTAGTTATCTGATTTGTGTTGCTAAAGGGACAAGGAGGCAGCATCTTCTGACCTCCCTTAATTCCATAAGAGGAAGACAGAATCACCATCAGCACCCCAAGACCTGTTCTTATGAGGCCACACATGCCACCACTCTCCAGCCCTCTCACCAACCTTGACATCAACCCTCCCTCCTGTGTCATCCACCATTTTTCTGCTGAGTTTTATAATTCACTGGAGGGGCACACAGAACTCACAGATTATGGGACTTATTAGCAAAGTAACAGGGTAAAATTCAATTTCAGGAACATGCTCAGTCTCTCTCAGC
>NW_006921838.1:1414-3347 GCF_000298275.1 Orycteropus afer afer
TCTAGCTAGGTAAACATGTATAGCCCCCATTTATGTTGTTTAAAAAGGGCATTTGCAATGAATAAGTGTTGGTCTTGCAAAACTCTATCATGTGATCTCCAGCATCATTTCCATCACCAAGGCCATATTTTCCAACTACCAGTGATTCTTCTTTGTTTCCAACTTTCACATTCCAATCATTAGTAATAATCAATACATCTTCATTGCATGTTTGTTCAATTTCAGACTGCAGAATTGGTAAAAAATATTCAATTTTCTTATCTTTGGCTTTAGTGGTTGGTGTGTAAATTTGAATAATAGTAGTATTAACTGGTCTTCCTTGTAGGCATGTGGATAATATCCTATCACAGACAGCATTGTAGTTCAGGATAGATCTTGAAAGATTCTTTGTGTTGATGAATGCATGTCATTCCTCTTCAATTTACCATCTCCACTATAGTAGACCATATGATTGTCTGATTCAAAATAACCAATACAAGTCCATTTCAGCTCACTAATGTCCAGAATAATATTGATCTTTTAATGTGTTCCATTTCCTTTCTGACAACTTCCAGTTTTCCAAATTCATACTTCACACATTTCATTCCAATTATTAATGGATGTTTGCAGTTGTTTCTTCCCATTTTGAGTCCCGCCCCATCAGCAAATGGAAGTTCCAAAAGCTTAATTCCTTCCATGCCGTTAAGGTCAACTCTACTTTGAGGAGGAGGCAGCTCTTCCTTACTTACATATTCATATTTTGAGTGCTTTCTGACCTAAGGGGCTCATCTTCCAGCATTATACCAGATAATCTTTCAGGGCTATTCATAAAGTTTTCAAGTAATATATCAGACAGAGTTTCACTGCTTTTTATAAGGTTTTCAGTGGCCATAGTTGTTTTTTTCCCCAAAAAATGTGAATGTCTCTGTCCTTCTCCCCAGTCTTCTTTAATATGGAAACTGCACTGAAATCTGTGCACCATGGGTGACCTTGCTGATATCTGAAATGCCTGTGGCATAGCTTCCAGCCTTACAACAACGTGCAAGCTACCACAGTATAGCAAACTGACAGACAAGTGGTGGAAGTACACAATAGTCAATCAGTTAAAACCGAATTCATTCAAAGGTTGAATTGTCAAAATAGACTTAATAAAATTATTAATACAAGAAATTATAAAGGTTATTACTTTTCAGGAAAAAAAAATGATCCTTGTATTTCTACCCCTCTTGCTGTCTCCAACAAAGTGCTACAGATTATGATATGAAAAGATACTGCTTACTTATTATGCCAGGCAGTGACCTAAGTAGTTTTTACCTGTTATCTGGTTTTGGCTTCTTAACAATTCATACAACTATTATCTTTTTTTTTTTTTTTTTTCATAGTTGGCAAAACTGAAGCTCAAAGAGGTTAATCAATATATTTCATGCTGCTTGTAAGTTCTGGAGTCTTGATTAAAATCCACTTCCGACTAGTATGGAGGCTACCTGTTTAACTTGTGTAGGAATTTCATTCCTGGGAATAGGCTAAGGTATGACGAGATTTTGCACTGCTATCCATATCAAAGTTGTCAAGGATTTCATTTCACTTAGATCCACAATCAATGTCCATAGATGCAGCAGTCAAGACATCAAACTACACATTGCATTGGAAAACCTGCTACAAAAGACTTTTTCAAAGTTTTAAAAAGCAAAGATGTCACTTGGAGGACTAAGGTGTGCCTGACCCAAACCATGATATTTTCAGTTGTTTCATATACATGGGAAAACTGGTCAATGAATAAGGAAGTCTGGTGAAGAATTGATATGTTTGAATTATGTTATTTGTGAAGAATATTAAATATACCATGAACTATCAGAAGAACTAACAAATATCTCTTGGAAGAAATATATCCAGAATGCTTCTAAGAAGTGAGGATGGTGAGACTTCTTCCATCTCAAGTGCTTTGGCCATGTGA
>NW_006921838.1:4052-5744 GCF_000298275.1 Orycteropus afer afer
GATCCTGCATGGACCACTGAGAAACCTTGTATAATCTGAGAGGAATTATGTGGTCATGATGTATCTTATGTGAGTTCATTGCTTTCATGTATTCAAGTAAGCCACTTGTATATGATTGGAATTTGTATGAAATAGTGCAGTGTTTGGTGACAAAGAACTGAATAATATGAGCTTCTCTGAGCCTTGGGCTATTTGCTTCTTTTATCTCAGTTTCTTTACTGAGTTACACAGGGGGTACCATACTGCAGGTGTAATGAATTGGAGAATGAATGCATGTGTACAATTAGTTATTGAGGTATCATGAATAACTTTTCTAGTTATGAATTTATTTCCCCCCATTACTATTATTGTTAGTTACTAATATAATCCCATAAAAGTAAATAACATCAATAGTAATAATGAAAATTATAAAGTTCCTATACTCTGTGACATATACAAATTTTCCTTATTCATGGTGAATCCATTTGCATGAACTTGTGTTTAAGTTGCTTGGAACTAACTGGCTTTTCAGTCCTGAGCTGGAGATTTTCCATCAGGGGAGAGAAAAGGGGGTTAAGCCACTGAGAAAGAACATAGCACACTTTGGAGAATCACCTGAAAGAACAAAGGGCTTGCAGATTCTATTCAAATGTGAAAGCAGTTAGATGGGCATCCTGCAATCAAAACTACACACAGCATCTATTGACTTCAATTCTCTGGCTATTTCCCTGCAGAGAAAATCCAAGTACAAAGTTCCCACTGTCTTCAAAAAGAAGCGTTGTGCTTGAATGGGCTCTGCAGGAAAAGATGAGAAGCTGACCCTAGTTCTTATTCCATTCCCAGATGTGTTTGCTAGAGATGTATATGCTTTACAATTTTAAACATGTTCATACTCAGGCTGTTCAAGAAATGGCTGATGGGATGTGACTTTTAGATTTTATTGTGTTGAACTATATTGTGACAGACATGCTCGTAGGACTAAATTGACCTTCCACTTAGTTAATGTGATAAAAATTAATATTAGAGTAAATGTCCTTGTAAGTTTTGCAAACTGTTGCATGCAGTCTTTTTTCAGCTACATAAAGAAGTGACCTGAATACTCGTAAGCTAGTAAGAATCCCCAAGTATTTTTAGTTTGACTAAAAATAGGTTAAATAAAGAATTATGAATATTGTTCCCATTCTTGCTCAGTTTCTCCTTGGTTTCAACTCCATGGGGCAAAAATTGACCATACCTGTAGGTAAATTCCTGTCCTAAGTTTACAATTTAGCTCACTTCCTCTCAGTGGTGGTGTTGAGCTTAAGGCATTTGACTGCTAACCAGTGGCAGTTCAAACCCAGCCACTCCTGGAAGGAAGGTTGGGCAATCTGCTTCCATAGTGATACTGCCTTGGAAACCCAAGGAGGGGTTGCTGTGGGTTGGATCCGACTTGATGGCACTGAGTTTTGGTTTTGGTGAGTAACCTTGTCAGATGCTCATACTGGAGTGTCTTATGTGTTTTCATGGTGCTGGAAACAATGCTATTGGTATTCCAAATATCAGCAGGGTAACACAGGATGGACAAATTTCAGAAGCACTTCCAGATTAAGGTGGATTAGGAAAAAAAAAAAAAAGGCATGGTGACCTAATTCTGAAAATTAGTCAATGAGAATCCTATGAATCGCAATGCTATTACAAGATACCGTACTAGAAGATGAGTACTTTAGGTTGGGA
>NW_006921838.1:12319-13744 GCF_000298275.1 Orycteropus afer afer
TGGTTATGTTGTTGTTGTTATTATGTGCCCTCGAGTCAGACCTGACTTATAGCGACCCCTCCTTGGGTTTCCGAGGCAGTATCACTATGAAAGTAGATTGCCCCACCTTCCTTCGGAGGAGTGGCTCGTGGGTTGGAACCACCAGCCTTCTGGTTAGCAGTCAAGTGCTTTAGGCACTATGCCACCAGAATTGATTAATTTATTGAAAAGAAATTGTGTTGGAGTTAAATATGATCAAATGTACATGCTTAGAAATCCATAGGTTTTCCTAACGATTTTTTTTAAATGTTAATGTAATTAATTAATTATGTAGAATATTAAACCACTCTTTCATTCTGGAAATACATCCCATTTGGTCATGAGGTAAATTATTTAATTTGGATTTGATATGATACTGATTAAGAACTTTGTATGTTTGTTCATGAAAAAAAAAATGAAGGGTGATTATTTTTTCTTGTAATGACCTGGCAGAATTTTGAAATGGGTATAATGCTGGCATGATAAAATTAGTTTTGAAATATTCATACTATATCTCTTTTTTGGTGGAGCTTGTGTGTGAAACATTATTACATTCATAAATTTTGGTAGAATTTATAGGCGAAGATATTGACTCTGGGAATGTTCTATCCATTAGTTAAAATGTATATGAATGTTTTAACTAATGGGTAGACTTTTAAAACTAGATTTTGTAATAGAAAAATTTTCTATTTTTCCATTCATTAGTTTCAATGTCTTGTTTTTCTAAAATGTTCTCCATTTTGTTAAAAGGTCAAGTAATTGTTATTCCCTTTATTTTAAAATGGCTGTATCTGAAGTAGTAGTGTTCCTTTTTCCTTTCTTCTATTAATAGTTAAGGTTTTCTAACATTCTTTGTTGATGTTTCCTGCTATCCATTTTTAATTTCAATTAAAATTACCCTGGACCAGCATTTGACTTTATGTTCTCTAATATTCTTTATTACATTTCAGTGATTTCTAATCTTTCTTAAAATTTTTTTATTCCAATTCTTTTGAAGATTTAATTTTCTCTTCACTCTTTTGAGATTTTTCTTATTCCTGTTATGACAGCCACATAAGGAAGGCTATGTATTTCCATCTAATTATTGTTTTATGAAATAAATTTTCCTGTATCATATCTTTATTATTTACTAAAAATATTTTTAATATCTTTGAGATTCACTTGTGTGTGTGTGTGTGTATCTGTGTGTTTGTTTTTGATGGGTATTTAGAATATTTAGAATAAATTATTTAGAATAATGTTGATTAATTAAAAAATATGTAGAGACTCTTCTAGTTAATCTTTGCTGAATTGATTTTTGGCTTCTTTTCACTCTGAATGATTTCAGTTCTTCAGAAACTTATTGAAGCATACTTTATTAACCAACATATTGTTAATTTTGGTACAATTTTATTTACTGTAGAAAAA
>NW_006921838.1:14584-15860 GCF_000298275.1 Orycteropus afer afer
AAACTTTTACTGTTCTGTTTTATTGTTTATTACTGTTCTATTTTATTGTTTATTATTTTTGTCACTTTATATTTTTCATCTATTCAATTGTGTCATTCTATTTTTTTCCTTAGTTATTACCATAAGTATTAAAACATGTATTATTTTCTATAATACTCTAAGAACAAATCCCTGATAATGCTAGAATCTTACAACCCTTTACCTCCGTTTAAATCTTGCTATCATTGACATTGTTGTTGGAACATATTTTAATTCTACAAACACTCTATTATTGTTTTAGATGATCAAAAGTTGTGTACTCTACATCAACTCCAGATACCCTATCTAGGACAACAACCAGCTGTTGACTCTTTCCTATTATTCTCTCTTCCCAGGGACACCAGTCATCACTATTTCATCACCAGGTTCCCTGAGTTGGGGTGCTGGCCAGCCCACTTCAGGAATAGCTTGTAGCTCTTGGTGTGGTTATCTCTTCAATAGGTATTGAGATATTGACCATGTTACTCTGATGCCACAACACTCTCCTCCCCACATAAGAATGCTAGTTATGCCTTTCTAGCACACCTTCATCACTTTGGGATTACCAGCTGGCTCTGATTGTTTGCCACAAATCACCTACCACCATGGGCACTAACTATGCACTCTGGCACTAGAAGATCTTCTTCAACACAGGAGTTGCATCTGTTGCTGATGATGCACCCCAAGGATCTTCTCCCAGGATCAAGTGTATTCCATCAGCCCTAGAGTCCCACCCCAGAAGCAAGAGCTGTTAGCAATGCATCCACCACCAATCCTCACTGTCCATCACCTTCAGTCTCTGTCCCATTCCATCTTCTCCCCAGACTTCCAGTTAGTTAGATTAGAGTTTTATTGTAAATGTTCTAACAGTCTTTGAAATTATTTATTTATTTATCAGATTGCTATATGGAACTTTCAGTTCACAAATTATTTACTTGATGTCCAATCTGTTAAAACCTAGCCACTGCTAAAGACAACGTACAAATGCCCTTTAACCAGCTTCCGCTAATGTTAATATCTTGAAAACCCTGGGATACATATCAAAGCTAAGATATTAATATTGATACAATAATTTCAATTAAAGTACAGACTTAATTTGGATTTCACCAGATTTTCTACTTAATGGCCTTTCTCTGTTACATATTACGGTCCACAATATCACATTATATTTTCTCATCTTGTCTCCTTTGTCTCCTCCAAATTTTAAGTTACTCTGTCCTTTTTTTCAAGATTTGAGAGTTTTGAAGAATATCAGTTA
>NW_006921838.1:16135-19131 GCF_000298275.1 Orycteropus afer afer
CCTCGGAAATCCAAGGAGGGGTCGCTATGAGTCGGGGCCGACTCGACGGCAAACAACAACAACAACAACAACACTAACCCTTGATTGTTTGGTTAAAATGGGTTTCTTCTAAGTTTCTGCATGGAAAAATTACTAGTTTTCTCTTCCTGTACTCTTAGAGATGTTGCAAAAGTACCATTAAATGCAGATCACACTTAGGGAAACAGAGAGTTTAAGAATTTCTGGTCATCTACTAAAATTAACATTGTAATTTGGGTGAAAATAATTTAAGATTATGCACATATCCCATTTTAACACCCATCCCTGAAATTGCCTACCTCAATTATTATTATTTTCTATTTTCTCATTATTTGTAATTCTACCTGTATTATTTCTATTATTTAGAGTTTTTCTGCAAGAAAAACATTTTCTAACACATTTCTAGCCGTTTGTTTTAGGGTTAGCTAAACTGAGCACATTAAAAGTCTTGATACTTCAACCATGCCTATACATCTTTTAACAAGTAACTTAAAAGTACTCTTACAATTGACTCAGTGACTGTGATAGTTACAGTTGTGCAACAACATGGCTGGGACATGCTTCTGAGTAGTTTAGTGGTTATGATGTAGTTATCATCCATGATGAGATGTTATATAATGTAGTCACTTCTAGGGTGAGATTTACTATGAGCAATAAATAAGTTAAATTGTTATTTCCTTTAGGGTATGGGCTGGTTCCAGTATACATGAAAAGCTCTGAGAAAGATTTCTGGCTTTTTGCTTGGGATCTTGCATCATCTGGACTTGAACCAGTGGCCTGCTATATTGACTGCTGGTCTTGGGATTGTTGCTTTTGCAATCTGTGAACCAACAGCCTTCCATTATACCTGCCAATCTTGGATATGTCAGTCTCTGAAGCCAGAAGCCTGTTGTATTGCCTATAGGTCTTGAGTCCATCAGCCCCTGCAGTGGCACGAATCAGGAGAAGTTCCAGCTCAAGGTTTGACCCATGACTCATAGACCTGGGACTTGCCAGACCCTACAGATTTGTGGACCCTTTCCTTGAGATAAATTTATACATATATAAATATATATACATATATATAAATAAATACATATATATAAATACACACACACACACACACACATAATCACTAGTTTTACTTCTTTAGAGAGCCCAGCCTAAGCTAAAACAGTGACTGAGATTGAGATTGGCCATTGGGATTGAAAAGGGTTTGTGGAATTGGGCTTATTCTTTCTTGTGCTCTGCCCTTAAATACAAACATACCTGAGCAAGCCTTTAGAGACATGGGAGTTCATTCCCCATTGCCCTCTTCTCTGTTGTCCATGCTACAGCCAGTTCACTGCCAGATATGTGACTGTTCAAAGGCTAGATGAACCATCATCCAAGTACCACCTAAAGTGTTAAACTTCAGAATCATGAGCAAATGTATTACTTATAGTTTTATATATGAGTTGTAGGGTTCTTTTTATACAAAAGCCTCTTGGTGGCACAATGATTAAGCACTGTCCTACTAACCTGAAGGTCATTGGTTGAAACTCACTCAGAGATTCCCTGTAAAAAAGGCCTGGCCATCCCCTTCAGAAAGGTTACATCCTTGAAAATCCTTTAGAGTGTAGTTATATTCTGAAACACATAGAGTCGTCATGAGTCAGAATTGCGTCAACAAAAACTAGCAACAAAAATATTTTGGCAATGGATAACCTAGACAGTGATAACTCCTTCTATAGCCATAGTCTCTCTCCCAGTTTAGCACAGGTCCCTGGAGAATTGTTTTCTATACAAAGATAACATCTTGGGCCAGGCTTCTACATATTTCACTTGGCTGCATCAAGTTAAGCTCCAAAGTTTCTTTTGCCTTTTTATAATATCATTCTTTTTCTGTTGGGATTTTCCTGTTGGGAATTTTGATGCTTTTTATTATTTTTTTTTGTTTATTTTGGAAGTTGTGAAGTCTAGGTACTGTATTGAACAAGAAATCCTCCATTTATTTTTAAAGTTATATTACTTATTTCTTTACATATGGGAAAACTCACACAAAAAAATTAAATCAGTCTCAAATTTGTAACAAGTTCTATTCAGATAATTATATACTTTATTATTTGAAATTTTTACTCATCAAGACAAAGATTTGTATCCCAAGCATCTACTTATTTATTTGTTTTATTTTTTTAATTTTACTTTTTTTTTCCCAAGGAAGTTTACCTAGCAAGTTAGTTTCCCAATTGATAATGTCCATACAAATTATTCAGTGACATCAGTTACGTTTATCACAAGGTGTTAATATTCTCTTCAATTGTGCTTTGTTAGTTCCATTTCTGGTACTCTAGTTTCCCTGCTGTTTTAACTTTTCATCTTTACTTTTGAGTAGTTGTTGACCTTTTGGTTACATACTGAGGATTGTTAAATAAAACTTTGATCTTACTTCAGGCAGTATCCTTGCCATTCTGCTGTTTCACTAAAGGGTAATCTCAAAACATAGGCTTAAATCTAAGTTTAAAGAGTGTCTCAGGGAGGTAGCCTCAAGGAGTCGTCTGTTCTCTACTTTTCCAGTTTTAGTTCTGCTCCACATTTTTCTGCCATTCTGTCTGAGGCCATCTATTGTGACCCTGATCATAACTAACTGTCAGTGGTGGTAGTGGACACCAACTAGTTCTTCTGGTCTGAGGGTAAATTAGGTTGTGTATCATGTAGACTAGTTTCTTCTCTGAGATTTTGAGTATCTTCTTACAGATTTGCTTCTGGTGAGTAGAGACCCATAGTTGTATCTTAGATGGCCTCTTTGAAGATCTTTAAGATCTTTAAGATCCCAGATTCTTCTCACTTCTGTAAGATGTAGATCATGATTTTTGTGAACTATGTTATGTCAATGGGACTGAGTTGTCTCATCAGATTGTAGTCCTACACTTTCAAACCCTGAAATACCTATAGATATGTCTGGGAGTTCTGATGGTGTAATGCTTAAGACATTTGACTGCTAACCAGAAGACTGGCAG
>NW_006921838.1:19756-40682 GCF_000298275.1 Orycteropus afer afer
ATGTTCTAAAGTGCACTTCCTCTTCCTACCCAATAACCACTAATGAATGTTGGTCTCTCTATTATTGTCTTTTTATAAAAGATGGATCACACAATGTTTGTCTTTATATGTTTTACTTATTTCACTTCACATTACCAGATATCTATTTAAATGTACATATAAAATCCTTTCAAAAACTATTTATATGATAAAATAATTGATGAGTTAGTAATATGTTAGTCAATCATTAGTATATGTTTGTATTTAAATTAAGGAAAAATTTGTATACAAAAGCACTTGTTTTGAAAAGCATGTAATGTTTAACTTAGGTATAGCTAATAATTTGTTAAATCATAGTTCATGTTAGTAACTGTTGTAAATGTTGATTTAAAAATATCCTTTCATAAGATTTAGTTCTGTTTTTCATGTCATTATAATGCCATTAAAGAAACTTACAGTGTTTCTCTGCCCTACCACTTGCCTCCCACCTCTGAATCAACACCTGTGAAAACCCCAAAGACAGTACTCTGTCAAATAACATCTGATTAAGTGCAATGACCATCTATCATCAAAGCACAGTGATTAAAATGTCTTCTGTTATCAACACCATCATCTGTTAGTTTAAGGCAGAATTCATTTCAGCAGAGAAAGAAATATACCTGCAAAATAAGGAACCACAAATTTGACTAATCAGCTTCTAATTACTTGAGACTCATAGAGCATTTCAGAAAAATAAGAACAAACTTAGCAGAAAAACATGTGAAGATAAGCCAAGAAAGAATGAGTAACCTATTTTTTTGCTTCTATATAGTAAAATTTGCAGTCTTCTCAGGATGTCTGTGAGATACTGTCATCCTTAGCATTCTGCACTTGGCTTGGACATGTGTATCTCAATCAAATTAAAACATGTCCGCTTTACCTTGGCAATACCATGTTTAGGATACCAAAAAGAAGAGTAATTTTGGCAGTAGCTAAACATTTGGTTGCTAACCAGAAGGTCAGCAGTTCAAACCAACCAGTGGTTCTGCAGGAAGAAGATGAAGCAATCTACTTCTATAAAGATTAACAGCCCTGAACACCCTATGGGGGTTGCCATGAGTCAGAATTGACTCAGTGGCAGTGGGTTTGGCTTAAACATTAAACAAAACATTGTTGTTGTTGTTATGTGCCGTCGAGTCAGACCTGACTCATAGCGACCCCTCCTTGGGTTTCCGAGGCAGTAATCACTATGGAAGTAGATTGCCCCGTCTTCCTTCCGAGAAGTGGCTAGTGGGTTTGAACCACCAGCCTTCTGGTTAGCAGTCAAGTGCCTTACCCACTATGCTATCAGAGCTCCCAAACAAAATATTAGAATTAGCTATTATAAATCTACAAGGATTTAAAAACATGTGACTACATAGTAGGTGAGTTCTGAGAAAAGAGGTGGGACTAGTGTTCTATACCTAGCAGGGAAACATAAATTGAAGAAGAGGTATTGCCATATTTCAAATAAGTATTCCTTACTATAGTGTCTCGCCTAGTCGTTTCTCAAGAATAAGGTAGAAACCAAGGTATATTTAGTCTACTTATGATGTCAAATTGATTTCTTATGAAGATTAGCTTGTTGTTGTTAGGTGCCATCTAACCAGCTCTGACTCATAGTGATCCTACGTACAACAGAATGAAACACTGTCTGGTCCTGTGACACCCTCACAATCCACCCTCACAAGTCTGAGCCCATCTTTGCAGCCACTGTGTCAATCCATTTCATTGAGGGCCTCCTCCTCTTTTGTTAACCCTTCACTTTACCAATCATGATATCCTTCCCCAGGGAATGATTCCTTCAGACAACATGACCAAAGAAGGTGAGATGAAGTCTGGCAATTCTTACTTCCTAGGATCATTCCAGCTGCACTTCTTCCAGGAGAGATTTGTTAGTTATTCTGGCAGTCCATGATACTTTCAGCATTCTTTGCCAACACAACTCATAAGGGTCAACTCTTCTTCATTCTTCATTATTCATCGGCCAGCTCTCACATGCATACGAAATGATAGAAAACACCATGGCTTGGGTTAAGCAGGCCTTAGTCTTCAAAGGAGCTCTGGTAGCATAGTGGCTAAAGCACTTGACTGCTAACCGGAAGGCTGGCGGTTCAAAACCACCAGCCACTCCTCAGAAGGAAGGTTGGGTAATCCTACTTCCATAGTGATACTGCCTCAGAAACCCAAGGAGGGGTCGCTATGAGTCGGGGATGACTCGACGGCACATAACAACAACAACAACAGTCTTCAAAGAGATATCTTTGCTCTTCAGCACTTTAAACAGGTCTTTTGCAGCAGATTTGCTCAGTGCAATATGTCATCTGAATTCTTGACTACTGCTTCCATTGGTGTTGATTGTGGAACCAAGTCAAGTGAAATCTTTGACAACTTCTATCTTTTCTGCATTTACCGAGATGTTGCTTATTGGTCCAGTTGTGAGGATTTTCATTTTCTTTATGTTGAGATGTAATCCATACTGCAGACTGTAGTCTTTAATCTTCACCAGTAAGTGCTTCAAGTCATCCTCACTTTCAGCAAGCAAAGTTGTGTCATCTGTATATTACAGCTTGTTAGTGAGTCTTCCTCCAATTCTGAAGCTGCATTTTCTTCATATAGTCCAGCTTCTCAGATTATTTCCTCAGCCTACAGATTGAATACATATAGTGAAAAGATATAACCCTTACACACTCCCTTCCTGATTTTAAAACATGCAGTACCCATTATTTGGTTTGAATGATAGCCTCCTGGTCGATGTACAGGTTCCTCATGAGCACAATTAAGTGTTCTGGGAATACCATTCTTCCCAATGTTATCCATAATTTGTTATAATCCACGCAATCAAATACTTTTGCTTAGTCAATAAAACAGAAGTAAACATCTTTCTGGTATACCTTGCTTTGAGCCAAGATCCATCTGATATCAGCAATGATATCTTTTCTTCTATGTACTCTTCTGAATCCAGCTTGCATTTCTGGAAACGCTCTGTCAATATACTGCTGCAACCATTTTTGAATTATCTTCAATAAGATTTTACTTGTGTGTGACATTAATGATATTGTTCAATATTTCCACATTCTGTGGGATCACCTTTCTTTGGAATGAATACAAATATGGATCTCTTCTAGTCCATTGGCCAGGTAGCTGTTTTCCAAATTTCTTAGCATAGACAAGTGTGTGCCTTCAGTGAGGCATCTGTTGAAATAACTCAATGGCTGTTCCATCAGTACCTGGAATCTTGTTCTTCACCAATTTCTTTAGTGCAGTTTTGACTTGTTCCTTTAATACGTTGGTTCTTGATCATATGCCAATTCCTGAAATGAATGAGTATTGATCAATTATTTTTGGTACAGTCTTTCTGTGTATACTTCCATCTTCTTTTGATGTTTCCTGCATCATTCAATATTTTGTCCATAGAAACTTTCAATATTGCAACTGAAGGGTAAATTTTTTCTTTAAGAAATTCTGAGAGTGTTTTTCCTTTTTGGCTTCTAACTTCAGATCTTTGCACATTTCATTATAAGAATTGACTTTGTCTTCTCAAACTGCTCTTTGAAATCTTTTGTTCAGCTCTTTATCTTGTCATTTCTTCAATTTGCTTTAGCTACTCTCCATTCAATGGCAAGTTTCAGAGTCTCTTCTGACATTCATTTTGGTCTTTTCTTCCTTTCCTGTCTTTTTAATGACCTATTGCTTTCTTCATGAATGATGTTCTTCATATCATCCCACAATTCCTCTGGTTTTGGGTCAATGTTGTTCAATGCTGGTGGTGCCCACTGGAGGTGGGATGGTACATCTCAGGATGTAGACCAGGCAGGTGGGCATGCTTCAATTTGTTACATGATTGTCTGATTCAAAATGGCCCAAACTGGTCCATTTCAGCTCACTAATGCTGAGGATTTCAATCTTTAAGTGTTCCGTTTCATTTTTGAGCACTTCCAATTTTCCTTGATTCATACTTCATACATTCCATGTTCCAATTATTAATGAATGTATGCAGCTGTTTCTTCTCATCTTGAGTCATGCCACCTCAGCAAATGGAGGTCCCAAAAGCTTTACTCTATCCACATCATTAAGGATGGGTCTACTCTGAGGAGGCAGTTTTTTCCTAGCATTTTAGTGCCTTCCAACCTGAGGAACTCATCTTCCAGCACTGTATCATACAGTGTTTCAGGGCTATTTATAAACTTTTTCAGTAATTTATCACATAGTATTTCACTGCTATCCATAAGGTTTTCAATGGCCAATTCTTTGAGAAGTAGATTATCCCTTCCTTCTTCTGAGTCTATCTTAGTCTGGAAGCTCTGCTGAAAACTGTTCACCCTGCGTGGCCCTGCTGGTATGTGAAATACTGGTGGCATAGCCTCAAGCCTCACAGCAAGACACAAGCTGCCACAGTATGACAAAGTGACAGATGAATGGTGTTGAAGATTAGCTTAAGATGTATTAAAAAAACTTTTGAGTAACTTTGATGGAAAAATATCTAATTGTGTATTATTAAATTTTTATTATTTTAATGCTAGCCAATAATCCATGTTCAAAATTTTTAATGTCAGTTTGGATTGAGAGGTGTATCCATTCTAAGTGTCTGGGTTCCTAATGAAAACTCTGGAAAGTCTGCACACTGAACAACACATGGCTCTTCGTGTATTATCTGTTTCATGCCACATGGCTAAGAGTCATACACTCAACAGCCATGAATTGGAGAATATTATTTTCCAAAGAGATCTGACATATTTATATTTTAGTTCTTTGTTCATAATATTTCTCTTCCCTGGAGTGCCCTCTTCCAACGATTCCTGTGTTCCGCAGATCACCCCATTTTTATTTCTCCTATACCATCTCTTCCAGGAGCCTTTCCTTATACACTTGAAATCATACCAGTAGTCACTACAACCTCTCTCTCAATTTCTCCCATAGTTCCCCTCTACCTTCTTCCCCTATATTTAGTTAACACTTTAATAGAACTTAATTTCCTAAATGTGTTTCACAAGACAGCTTACATTGACTTTCTTTTTCTTTTTTTGTTATAAGCACATTTAAAAATCTGACTTAAACTAAAAAGAAATTGATGAATTTTTATTTCTATAGTATGCTTAGGAGCTATGGCAGCATAGTGCCTAAGGCACTTGACTGCTAACCAGAAGGCTGGCAGTTCAAACCCACCAGCCACTCCTCAGAAGGAAGGTTGGGCAATCCTACTTCTGTAGTGACACTGCCTTGGAAACCCAAGGAGGGGTCGCTATGAGTCAGCACTGACTCTACGGCAAATAACAATAGCAACAACAATAGTATGCTTGCAATTTCCTCTTTAAGGGGTAATGGAGTAAGTGACCAGAATATAGTTTTCATGATAGTCATTTAGTGCAAGAATCCATCCTACAAGGCTGGAGACATCTTTGGCCTGGTGAGATAGGTCAAGAGGTTGACTGTGAAAATTCACACAACAGCAGTCTTCAAGCAGAGTATTTAACTCACTAGGAAATTGACACTTGACTTAACTCACTAGTCAGCTATCACTCTGTGACTTTCTTGTCAAAACAGATTCTGTGACGTTTCAATAAAGTGAACACTTGATTCACCAAGACATAATTTTTTAATGGCTTGTCTGTCTGTAATGCCAATAACATAATAGAATTGGTAAATTGCTAAAATGGAAGATGCTGTGTGATGAGCCTGACAAATCCAAACCTCCCAAGAAAAATAATGTGCCCAGAGTTAGAAAGGATTTCTTCTGCCATTTTAGGACAATTTACTCAATTTGCATTAGATTGTGATTAGCTGTGCCCCTATTTGTTTTCCTTAATAGACTGTAACTATCAGTATATAATTTGGTATTTTATGTGTCTCAACTCATAGCATGGTGTTTTACATATACCAGATTCTTAAATGTTTACCTCAAGGATTACATAAGATTATATTGCTGTTTTGAACTAATTGATTAATTGGTTGTTCAAACAGACAAGGGGGCACTGTGTGGTTTAAAATCAGGAAAGGTGTACATCACGGTTGTATCCTTCACCATACTTACTCAATCTGCATGCTGAGGAAATAATTTGAGAATTTAGAGTTTAATTTAATTTATGAAGAAGAATGCAGCATCAGAATTGGAGGAGGATTTGTTAACAACCTGTGATGGGCAGAGGGCACAATTATGCTTGTTTAAAGTCAACATAACATGAAGCATTTACTGATGAAGTTCAAAAACTGTAACTTTTAGTAGTGATTACACCTTGTCATAAAGAAAGCAAAAATCCTTACATCAGGCTCAACAGGCAACATGACAATAAAGAATTGATACTTTTGAATTATAATGTTGGCAAAGAATATTGAAAATACCATGAGCTGCCAGGAGAATTTGTAACACCTCTTGGAGGAAATAAGCTAGAATTCTTCTTGATTGAATAATAGTTGCTGATGTCAGGTGGCTCTTGACTGAAAGCAGAGAAAACCAGAAAGATGCTTGTGTTTTATTTACTATGAAAAGACATTCAACTCTGTGGATCATAATAGATTGTGAATAACTTTGTGAAGAATAGGAATTCCAGAACACTTAATTGTGCTCATGATGAACCAGTACATAGACCACAAGGTTTTCATTCAAACAGAACATGGAAATGATACTGCATGGTTTAAAACCAGGAAAGATGTGCATCATAGGTGTGTTCTTTCACCATAATTTTTCAAACTGTATACTGAGCAAGTAATCTGAGAAAGTAGTCTATGTGAAGAAGAACACAGCATCAAAATTTGAGGAAGATTCATTAACAAACCACAATATGTGGTTGACACAACCCTACTTGCTAAAATGGAAGATGACTTGAAGTACATACTGATAAAGACTAAAGTCTTTGGTATAGATTACACCTCAACACAAAGAAAATAAAAATCCTCACAATTGAACCAATCAGTAACCTCACTATAAATGGAAAAGATTGATATTATCAACTATTGCATTTTACTTGGACAAAAATAAATACCAATGGAAGCAGCAGTCAAGGAATCAGACTTTGTTTTTGCAATGGGCAAATCTGCTTCAAAAGACCTCTTTAAAATGTTAAAGAACAAAGATGTCACTTTGAAGACAAAGGTGTGCCTAACTAACTCAAGCCATATTTTCAATTGCTTCACAAGCATTTGAAAAGTGGACGATGAATAAAGACTGAATAAGAATTGATGTCTTTGAATGGTGGTTTTGGTGAAGACTAGTGGAAAATACCTTGGACTTCCAGAAGAACAACGATGTGCTCAAGCATAGCAAGAATTTTGATAATAGTGCAGGACTGAGCAGGTTTTGTTCTGTTTTACATACTGTCACTATGAGTCATAGCCTACTCGATGGAAACTAACTACAAGATAGCTGAGGTTCTAACAGTCAGGTTTATGAAACGTAGATTTAAAATATATTAAAGAAGCAAAGGTGAAGGAGCTGCCATAGATGACTTTTATAGTCTTTCCTTGCTTAACATTTATCCCTAAAAACTTGGAAGATAAGCTTACGAAGTGTGGTAGCAAGTTTTCAAGATGGTCTCCAATAACTCACAATCTGGTATTCACAACTTTGCGTAGCCCTCTCCTAATGAACCATGACTGACTGAGATAACCAAAAAATACTATGGAAATTAAGTTTCAGAATCTATCTTGGTCTCTCAGATTGCTGACTCTTGGGAAGCCATCCATCCTGTTGTGAGGACATGCAAAAAGCCATCAGGAGAAGCCTATATGAAGAGAACAGGAGGCTACTTGCTAACTGATAATTTATCAGCCTTGTAATTAATCGACTTAGGAAGTTTATCCCCCAACCCCAGTCTATCCTTGAGAGTAATCAAGTCTTCTAGAGCCCAGAAAGGGAGGGAGCAAGAGAAGCTGGGGACCTCCAGAGAGGCAGGACATCCAGGTAAAGGGGCAGGAGGCAAGGCTAGGCTCCAAGCCATCTAGAGCCAGGAAAGGGAGGGAGTGGCCAAGGACCACAAAGTGGCAGGTTCCAGGTAGGAATCAGGTAAATGGAAGGTGGAGAGGTTTCCAACAGCTAAGGAATAAAAACTTGTCTGTCAGTTTGTCATCCTGTGGGGCTTGTATGTTGCTGTGAGGCTTGACACTTGAAACTGGTGTTTCAGACACCAGTAGAGTTGTACATGGTGCACAGGTTTCAATGCAGCTTACAGACTAAGGCAAACAAGGAACAAGGACGAGGTCATCCACATCTCAAAAACTGGCCAGGGAAAACCTTATGAATTGCAGAGAAACACTGTCTGATACATTACTGGACAACTTTATGAACAGCTCAGAAACATTGTCTGACACAGTGAAGGAAGACAAGCCCATTAGGTCAGAAGGCACTCAAAATAGGACTGGGAAAGAGCAACCTCAACAGAGTAGAACCAACGTTAATGATATGGATAAAGTAGGTCTTTAAGGACTTCCATGTGCTGACATGGCACAAGTCAAAATGAAGAGAAATAGCTGCAAACATCTATTAATAATCAGAACATGGAATGTATGAGTTATGAATCTAGGAAAATTGGAAGTTGTCAAAAATGAAATGGAATGCATTGATATCCGAAGATTGATATCCTAGGCATTGTTGTTGTTGTTTTGTGCCGTCAAGTCAGCTCTGACTCATAGAGAACGCTCCTTGAGTTTTTGAGGCAGTATCACTACGGAAGTAGATTGCCCAACCTTCCTTCCAAGGAATGACTGGTGGGTTTGAACCATCAGTCTTCTCTTTAGCAGTCAAGTGCCTTATGTGCTACACTATCCTAGGCATTACTGAGCAGAAATGGATGGGTTTGGGGCATTTTGAATCAGACAAGCATATGATCTACTATGCCGAGAATGACAAATTGAAGAGGAATGTTGTGTCATTCATCATCACAAAGGATGTTTCAAGATCTGTCCTGAAGTACAATGCTGTCAGTGATAGGATAATATCCGAACGCTTACAAGGAAGACCCATTAATACTAATATTATTCAAATTTATGCACCAACCACTAAAGCCAAAGATGATGACATTGAAGATTTTTTCAACTTCTGCTGTCTGAAATTGACCCAACATGCAATCAGGATATGTTGCTTATCACGGGTAATTGGAATGCAAAAGTTGGAAACAAAGAAGACTCAGCAGTAGTTGGAAAATTTGGCCTTGGTGACAGAAATAATGCTGGAAATTACATGGTAGAATTTTGCTAGACCAATGTCTTATTCATTGCAAATACCTTTTTTCAACAATACAAATGGTGGCTATACACATGGACTTCACCAGATGGAGTACACAGGAGTCAGACTGACTACATCTGTGGCAAGGGGAGATGGAAAACTTCAATATCTTCAGCCAAAACCAAGCCAGGAGCTCATTGTGGAATGGACCATCAACTGCTCATATACAAGTTCAACTTAAAGTTGAAAACAATTTAAAAAAGTCCACGAAAGCCAAAATATAACCTTGAATATATCCATCCCCTAATTTAGAGACCATCAAAAAAATAGATTTGATGCATTGAACACCAATGACAGAAAACTAGAAGAAAGAATTGTGGGATCACATCAAGAGCATCATCCATGAAGAAAACAAGAGGTCATTAAAAATACAAGAAAGAAAGAAAAGACCAAAATGGATGTCAGAAGAGACTCTGAAATTTTCCCTTGAGTGAAGAGTAGCTAAAGCAAACGGAAGAAATGACAAGAAAAAAAAGCTGAACAGAAGATTTCAAAGAGCAGCTTGAGCAGAAAAAGCTAATTACTTTAATGTAATGTGCAAAGACATGGAGTTAGAAAACAAAAAAGAAAGAACACGGTTGATATTTCTCAAGCTGAAAGAACTGAGGAAAAATTTAAGCCTCACATTGCAATATTGAATGATTCTATGGGCAAAATATTGAATGATGCAGGAAGCATCAAAAAATGATGGAAGGAATACACAGAGTCATTGTACCAAAAAGAACTGGTCGATGTTCATCCATTTCAGGAGGTGGCATATGTTCAAGAACCAATGGTATTGAAGGAAGAAGTCAAAATAAGCAATAAGCTGATGACACAACTTTCCTTGCTGAAAGTGGGGACAACTTGAAGTACTTACTGATAAAGAATGCAGAATACAGTCAGCAGTATGGATTACATCACAATATAAAGAAAAATCCTCACAACTGGTCCCATGAGCAACATTACAATAAATGGAGAAAAGATCGAAATTGTCAAAGACTTCACATTGTTTGGTTCTATAATCGATGTCAATAGAAGCAACAGTCAGGACATCAGATGACGCATAGCACTGGGCAAATTGGCTGCAAGGGACCTCTTTCAAGTGCTGAAGAACAAAGATGTCTCCTTGAGGACTAAGGTGTGCCTGACACAAGTCATGGTATTTTTAATTGCCTCATATGGATGTGAGAGCTAGACAATGGATAATGAAGACCAAAGCAGAATTGATGCTTTTGAGCTGTGGTGTTGGCAAAGAGTGCTGAAAGTACTGTGGACTGCTAAAAGAACTGACGAATCTGTCCTGGAGGAAGTGCAGCCAGAATGCTCCTTGGTAGTGAGAATGGCCAGACTTTGTTTGACATAATTTGGTCATGTTAGTCAGAGATTTCTTGGAGAAGAATGTCATGCTTGGTAAGGTGGAAGGTAAACAAAGAGGGGAAGGCCCTCAATGAGATGCATTGACACGGTGTCAATGGCAATAGACTCAAGTGTAGCGAGAATCGTGGAGCTGGCACAGGACCAGGCAGTGTTTCTTTCTGCTGTGCATATGGTCACTATGAGTTTTAGATGACTTGATGGCACCTAACAACAACAACAATAACAACAGTCTTGGAAAATATTTAAATGAATCTCAAGACAGCCCTCAAGCCAGGGGTTGCTATGAGTCTGGTCCGACTCGACGGCACATAACAACAACAACAACATGACAGCCCTCTAGCCAGAATATTCTAGTCAAGCCAGTCCCAAATTTTTAACCTAAAGTCAGTATAAGAGATGATACCTTTTTTTTTTAAGCCACAAAGTTTTGATATAATTTTTTACAGATAGCTAATATGTGTGACAGATAACTAATATGTGTAGGAAGTCTCTAAAATTGATTTGAGTCATACTGAGTTAGGCTATTTCAAACTTCCAAGAGAATATCCAAAACCAAAAAAACAAACACACTGCCTTCCATTCGGATCCAAATCATAGCCACCCCTCCTTGAGTTTCCAAAGCAGTATCACTACAGAAGTAGATTGCCCAACCTTCCTTCCAAGGAGTGGCTGGTGGGTTTGAACCACCAGCCTTCTGGTTAGCAGTCAAATGTCTTAGGCACTATGCCACCAGTCACAAGCTGAAAATTGGTTATACCCACTTGGAGTTCAACAGAGAGGACTAGGTAAAATGTACAAAAATATGCATGTGGAGGCTAACTTATGGGAGTTGAGATCACCTTGAAGAGAATACAGAATTATGAAAACTTAGATCTATCAGACTGTTTTGGGGGTGTCAGCATTTGATGACTAGGAGAAGAAGGCAGGATTCAAAGAAATTCTAAAGAGAATTAATGGGGGAAGTAGGAAGAGCAGAAATTAAGATGTTCAGAGGAAAGTGTGATTGAAAAAGGAAAGTATGGTCAATATTATAAAATGCTGAAAGGTCACATAAAGAAGAGATTTTTAACAAAAGATATTTTGAATTTGACATTGTTTTGTGATCTTATTGCAAATTGCTTACGTGCCATGTTATGGGAAGAAGACTAAATGAAATCCTTTGAAAAGAAGTGAAAAAATGCAGAGAGTAAGTACTGTAAGCTTATTAGTGTATTAGCATTACTCAGATGCAGTGGCTATGTAATTAAAAGCAGTTTTTTAAAATTTAATTAGCATCTGGAAGTCATGCAGACTGGAAAATGACTGGAAGTCATTTTCTTGGTTCATGGGTATAATCCAGTACAAATCAAGATATGTGTACACCTTCTCCTCATTTACCAACTACCTCGTTATACAACATTTTGCATTTAGAACAATAGCAAAATATCTATTCAACTATTTTGTGCATAAATGACATACATCTGGCAGTAACAAATGCCAAACTGTAAGATGAGAGTAACCCTGGCTGTATTGGTTGAGGTTATGTGTCAGCTTGCCTGGGCCATGATTCTCAATGGTTTGGCAGTTATGCAATGATGAAATCTGGCAGTTATGTAATGGTGTAGATGTCTTCCATTTTGCGATCTGATGTGGTTATCTTTCATTTATTCATAATACCAAATTTCACATCACAACTTGGTCTTTGGAACCTAACTGTGCCAATAAGTATATTACTCTTGAATTGTCATTTAAAATGATGAATCCTTGGGATTAAAACAATAAAAATGGACAATCATAACAGAAAAAAATCTACTTTAGATAATATTTTATGTTCACCAAAGTAATAATACTGCCTTGGAAACTCAAGGAGGGGTCGCTATGAGTCTGGTCCGACTTGACGGCACATAACAACAGGAAAAGTAATAATATAAAACCAAAAATGATATAGATTCAGAAAACTTTATAATAATGACAGAAAAAAAGTGAGGGGAAATAAAATTAGGTAAGAAATGCTGAAAGTACAATGGACTACTGAAAGAACTAAAAATCCTGTCCTGGAATAAGTGTAGTCATATTGCTGGTTGAAAGCAACAATAGCCAGGCTTCATCTCACCTACTTTGGTCATGTTGTCAGAAGGAATCATTTCCGAGAGAAGGATATCATGCTTGCAAAATGGAGGGTCAATGAAGAAGGGGAAGGCCCGCAACAGGATGGATTGACACAGTGGCTTCAACGATGGGCTCAGGTATAGCAAGGGTCATGGAGCTGGCACAGGACTGGGCAGTGTTTCATTCTGCTGTGCATGGGGTTATGATGAGTTAGAGACAAATTGATGGCATGTAACAACAACAACAAAAGAAATGTAAAGAATTATTATGATTTTCCACCACAAATTTGGGAAGTAACAGACATGTTTGCCTATAAGTGCATAGCAATAATCATAGGAAAGACAAAAAATATAGGAGACACATTATGACCAAAGAGGTATGATAGTGGTGTCTTGAGGATACCACACAAGTTACTAAAATATAGGAAATTTCACAATAATTTGATTCTAAATAAATAGATAATATCATTTTATAATTGAGTGATTCCTCCTTTGTGTTTCATCTTCCTCTTGTGTTAGAGTGTGATGCCATTTCATAAAGCTCCATGTTACCACCTGTCATAGCATACCTGATATTACATTCTCTTAAAAAAGAGATGGTTATTGAATATCGCTTATAATTGCTTTTACATTCAAACTCTTTTATTTATAAGAAACTCTACATGAGACAAGTACAGATTAAAATTAAAATTCAGTTTTCCTCACACCCAAGTACAAATAAATCAGATACTTACTAAATAACAGATACTTACTAAATAAGTGTACAATGGAAGATACATCAAAATTACATTTACTGACATATTACATTTCATAATTCATTTATAAAACCTTCATATAAGTCAAAGATTTATTAACATGAAGTATTGTGTTTCTTAATTTAATATCAAGCATGTAAAAGGATGATTTAGATGAATATTTTTGTATCCTTCCTGACCATGTCTCCAAAATTCACCTTGAATGATAGCATGTTTACATTTTACATGACTATTCTCACAAGTATATTTGAAATGTAATTTTTTAAATCCATAATACAGAATTTGATAGGAGCTCTGGTAGTGTAGTGCCTAAGGTGCTTGACTGCTAACCAGAAGGCTGGCCATTCAAACCCACCAGCACCAGTCACTCCTTGGAAGGAAGATGGGGCAATCTACTTCCGTAGTGATACTGTCTCAGAAACCCAAGGAGGGTCCGACTTGACGGCACATAACAACAACATAGAATTTGACAGGTGGGAAAATATGGTTTCCCATCTCCAATAAAATCATGGGTTTGTTCTTAAAGACTTACTTTTCCTAAGTTCAAAGCACAACATTATCTTGTTGTTGTTGTTGTTAAGTGCCGTCGAGTCGTTTCCGACTCATAGCGACCCCATGCACAGCAGAACGAAACACTGCCCGATCCCGCACCAGCCCCACAATCCCTGCTATACTCGAGCCCATCATCACAGCCACTGTATCAATCCATCTCGTTGAAGGCCTCCCCCTCTTTCGTCGACCCTCCACCCTACCAAGCATGACATCCTTCTCCAGGGAATGGTCCCTTCTGACAACATGACCAAAATAGGTGAGACGAAGTCTGGCCATTCTTGCTTCCAAGGAGCATTCTGGCTGCACTTCCTCCAGGACAGATCTGTTAGTTCTTTTAGCAGTCCATGGTACTTTCAGCATTCTTCGCCAGCACCACAACTCAAAAGCATCAACTCTTCTTCGGTCTTCCCTATTCATTGTCCAGCTCTCACATGCATACAAGGTGATTGGAAATATCATGGCTTGTGTCAGGCGCACCTTAGTCCTCAAGGAGATATCCTTGCTCCTCAGCACTTGAAACAGTTCCTTCGCAGTTGACTTTCCCAATGCTACACGACGTCTAATGTCCTGACTGCTGCTTCCGTTGGCATCGATTGTAGAACCAAGCAATGTGAATTCCTTGACAACCTCAATCTTCTCTCCATTGATTGTGATGCTGCTCATTGGTCCAGTTGTGAGGATTTTTGTTTTCTTTATGTTGAGATGTAATCCATACTGCAGACTGTATTCTTCAACCTTCATCAGTAGGTGCCTTAAGTCATCCTCACTTTCAGCAAGCAAAGTTGTATCATCTGCATATCTCAGGTTGTTAATGATTCTTCCTCCAATCCTGATACCACGTTTTTCTTCATATAGTCCAGCTTCTCGGATTATTTGCTCAGCATATAGATTGAATAAGTGTGGAGAAAGAATACAACCCTGACACACTCCCTTCTTGATTTTAAACCTTGTAGTGTACCCTTGTTCTGTTCGAATGACAGCCTCCTGGTCAAGGTACAGATTCCTCATGAGTACAATCGAGTGCTCAGGGATTCCCATTCTTCTCAATGTTATCCATAATTTGTCATGATCCACACAATCAAATGCCTTTGCATAGTCAATAAAACACAAGTAAACATCTTTCTGGTATTCTTTGCCTTGAGCCAAGATCCATCTGACAACAGCTATGATATCCCTTGTTCCACGTCCTCTTCTGAATCCGGCTTGAACCTCTGGAAGTTCTCTGTCAATATACTGCTGCAAACGTTTCTGAATTATCTTCAGTAATATCTTACTTGCATGTGATATTAGTGATATTGTTCTATAATTTCTACATTCTGTGGGATCACCTTTCTTTGGAATAACATTATCTTACACTTCCTCATTTCCTGAATAAGGTTTCACCTATTCTTCTTATTGGAATAATTATTTGTTGATTTCCTTACTAATTATTGACTTATTTTGCACCTATCAGTCACACATACAAAATGTTAAATAAAGCATTTGTTTTCCATTACTGTGTAAAAAATCACCAGAGACTTAATGGTTTAAAACAAATCCATTTATTATCTCAGAATTCTATAGGTCAGAAGCCCAGGCAGGCTCAGTTAGACTGCATGCTCCAGGTCCCAAAGTGTCCAATTCAAAGTGCTGACTGATGATATTCTCATCTGTAGATTACAATGCTCTTTCAAACTTATTTCTGTTATTGGTAGAACTCACTTCCTTGCAGCAGAAGAAACAAGGATTTCCTTTATGTGCATCCAGGGACCTTTCTTAGTTCCTTCAGGCTGTCTACATTCTTTCTCATATGGCCTCTATCTTCATAACATCAGTAGCCTATGGAGTCCTTCTTAAGAGTCTTACACTTTCAGTCTTGCTGATTTCCCCTTCTGTCTTCAGATGGAGATAAGTCTCTGCTTTTAAGGGCTCATGTGATTAGATAAGGCCCAGCAGAGTACCATTCTTGGTAAAGTAAAAGGGCAGTAAAAAAGAAGGATATTATAAACCAGATAGATAGACACAGTGACTGCAGCAATGACTTTAATGTAACAATGATTGTGAGGATGGAGCAGGACAGTGCAGCACTTCATTCTGTTCTATGTAAGAACATCAGGATAATCTCCCAATGTTATGGTCAACTGTGGCATATGTAGTTGCTCTTAGGTGCCGTTAAGTTGGTTCCAGTTCATAGTTACCCTATGCACAACAGAATGAAACACTGTTCAGTTCTGTAGCATCCTCACAGTCATTGCTATGTTTGAGCCCTATTTCACAACCACTTTGTCAATCCATCTGTTGAGGGTTTTCCTCTTTTTTGCTGACCCTCTATCTTACCAAGCATGATGTCTTTCCTCTGGGGTATGTTCCTCTTGATAACAAGCCCAAAGTACATGAGACAGTCTTCAACAGCGTTGATTTTTCTTAGGTCTTTCTAATTCATTTTTTAGTCTTCACATGCAAATGAAGTGATGGAGAATATCATGAGAAGGTCAGATGTTCCTTAGTCCTCAAAGTGAAATCTTTGTTCTTTAACAATTTAAAGAGATTTTTTGCAGCAAATTTGCCAATGAAATCCATGTTTTGATTTGACTGCTATTTCCATGTGCTTAAATTTTGGATCCAAGTAAAATTAAATTATGACAACTTCAATCTTTTCTCCATTTATCATGATGTTGCTTATTGGTCCAGTTGTGAGGATTTGTGTTCTTTATGTTGTGTCATCTGTATATCACAGGTTGTTAAAGAATTGTCTTCCAAACTAGATGCTGTGATCTTTTTTGTATAGTCCAGCTTTTCAGATTATTTGCTTAGTATATGGTTGAATCAGTATGGTAAAAGATAGAACACCCTGATGCACATCTTTCCTGAATTTAGAGCACCCAGTATCCCCTTGTTGTGTTCAATCAGTTGCTTGTGGCATATAACATAATTTTTAGGGTATTTGACTGCTAACCAGAAGGCCAGTGGTTCAAACCCACCACCACTCCCCAGAAAGAAGGTTGGGCAATCTAATTCTGTAGAGATAACAGCTTGGAAAGCCAATGAGGGGTGGCTATAAGTGTGATCCAACTCCATGACAGTGGTTGCATTGCATTTTACAAAGTAAAAACCCACTTCCATCATGTCAATTCTGACTCATAGTGACACTATAGGACAGAGTAGCCCTGACCCATAGGGCTTCCAAGGCTGTAAATCTTTACAGAAGTAGGTTGTTCATCTTTCTACCATGGAGTGGCTGGTGGGTTCGAACAGCCAACCTTTTAGTTAGCAGCTGAATACATTAAGCACGACACAACCAGAGCTCCTTTTGTGGGTAATATCTCATATAATTCATAGGAAGTTTGAGTGAAACATGTTTGGAACCCCTTTTAGGGACTCAGCCTGCCACACCGAGGGGAGGCAGGGGAAGGGTAGAGGGGGAAGATTCTTTCAAAGAGTGAAAAGCCAACAGAGTATTGTAACTTCTCAGATTTACAGGGACACTTCAGTTGGTGCAGCTCAACATATCTGTTATTGTCCCTATCTATATTACTCAAAAGGCAAGGGCAAATTGTATGGCTGTCTTCTATGTCAATCTCCCCACAAATATCTGTCTTTGGGTAACATTTAATGTTAATCACATTCCTTTGCTTTCCGTTAGAGTAATTGTTTGTCTCTCTCCCTCCTGTGGCAGATTATTATGTCCACAATCTATCTACATAAGTGTTATGGCTTATAAACATGTATCTTCTCCTTGGGTGACTATTATTACATAATCTGTTACCTTTTTCCTTTAGTGCCTAAGGTATTTGACTGCTAACCAGAAGGCTGGCAGGTCAAACCTACTAGCCACTCCTTGGAAGGAAGGTTGGGCAATCTACTTCCATAGTGATACTGCCTCAGAAACCCAAGGATGGGTCCCTATGAGTGGGATCCGAGTCTACAGCCATGAGTTTGATTTAGTAATGAATGGTTGACACTTGTGATTAGAACAATCTGGCATCTTTAAATGTTGTATTAAAAGTAAAAATTAAAATGGTTCACAGCCAAACCCGCTGAACAACATCTGTTTGAAAATTCAACATATAGTAAGATGTGCTTTTTGCTTACTACTGAGAGCAGAATATATAAATTAGATTTAGATTTCTCTCCTTTTCCAGTCAAAACTACTTGCTAATTCCACAAGTTAGATCCTGTGCTTGGCTCTTTTAAGAAAAATTTACAAAAGATAAGTTTTTGATAGCCTAAATATGTAGTTACCACTAATTAATATAAAACTGAATTTAATTAAAGATAATGGCAATATAGTGATGTATAAGTAATAGGTTTGATTCTAATAATTGCAATCACTCTGTGAAAAAAAAAAAAAAGTATGATTCTTTTCACCAGATAATTCAAATGATTCAATAAAGGAGATCTAACAAAAAGAAATATTTTAAATAAGATTTTCTGAGGTATGATATTAAAATAATTATAATCTCTGGGTCTAAACCCACTGCCATCAAGTTGATTCTGACTCACAGTGACTGTTTAGGGCAGAGTAGAAATGCCCAATAGAGATACCAAGGCTCTAAATCTTTACGGAAGCAGACTGCCTCATCTTTCTCACTCCCAGCACCTGGTAGATTTGAACCACTTCTCTTTGGGTTAGGAGCCCAATGCTTTAACTACTCTGCCCCCATAGCTCCTTTTCACAGGGTCTAGCTTTGAAATATGTGTATGTAAAATGATCAAATGTTCTAGATGTGACATCTCGTGTGAAACTAACTTCTACATATCCAGTTATCCCTGAGACTTCTCCACTTGGAATTCCTATATTCAAGAAGTAACATATCAAGAAATTAAAATTCATGTTAATTTCTTAATTGAAACTTTCTCTTCATGTCCTCTTTAATATCAGTACTTGATTAATACTGGTCTAGACATTTTCCTTCATCTCTTAAATTCAATTTTCACTAAAGTCTGTCCTTGATTATTTTCTGCCTGTCCTACTACTGCCACTTTAGTCTCAATCCTAGATTACTATATTCTGCTAACTGGTTCCTTTACCTGCAGTTGTCTCTGTCTACTTCAGAGAGACTAATACTTTTGAAACACTGGTTTCTTCTTGTCTGTAAGGTCTTAAGGACTCATTAATGCCCCCACTTGGGATCAAGTCCAATTTCCTTTACTTGACTACAAAAGCTATCTTTCTTTCAACTTTATTTTCTACTACTTTCAACGCATACATCTATTGCAGTCTCATTTCTGTTCTCACTATGCTCATATAACCTTTTTTTTTTTTTTTTTCAATTTGCTGTACCACTATTTCTGATATCATGTTTCTCATTTCACATTTTGCTAATTTCCATCTACTCAAGCCCTGTACAATTTTTGGCCTCAGTTATTATATGAAAACTTTTTAGAAAAACAATTCCATTTCCCTTCAGATTGTACACATTCATATTTATACTCAAACACACACACACACACACACACTTTTTTTTCTAGTACATTAATAAATATTAGAGTGTTTAAGGCACTTCACTGCTAACCAGAAGGCTGGTGGTTCAAACCCACCAACCACTCCTTGGAAGGAAATTTGGGCAATCTACTTCCATAGTGATACTGCCTCAGAAACCCAAGGAGGGGTCGCTATGAGTCGGAGCCCACTCGATGGCACATAACAACAACAACAACAACAACTAGTGGAATATAAGGAGCTCTGGAGGCATAGTGCCTAAGGCATTTGACTGTTAACAAGAAGCCTGGCAGTTGAAACCCACCAGCTACTCCTTAGAAGGAAGATTGGACAATCTACTTCTGTAGTGATACCACCTCAGGAACCCAAGGAGGGGTCGCTATGAGTCAGGTCCAACTCGAAGGCAGTGAGTTTGAGTTTGACTGAAATATAACACTACACTTAGCATACTATGAGTATATATGGTGAGCCTTTAGATACTGATTAGATATTGGAATATTCTAAAGCATACATAAAGCATGTTGGAAATTTAAGATGAATATATTTTGGTTGAGAAGCAGATCACCTGTATCTGTGGAAGGAGGTGATGGAGAAGTTCAACATATTAAAAAAAAAAAAAAAAAAGGCCTGGAGCTGACTGTGGAACAGACCATCAATTGCTTATATGCAACTTCAACTGAAGCTGAAGACAATTAACCCCATGAGATCCAAAATATGACCTTGACTATATCCGACCTAAATTTAGAGACCATCTGAAGAACAGATTTGACACATCGAACACCAATGACTGAAAAGACAGGATAGGAAGAAAAGACCAAAATGAATGTCAGAAGAGACTTCGAAATTGGCTTTTTAATGGAGATTAGCTAAAGCAAATGGAAGAAATGATAAATTAAAAGAGCTGGACAGAAGATTTCTAGGAACACCTTGAGAAGACAAAGTCAATTATTATAATGAAATGAGCAAAGACTTGGAGTTAGTAAACCAAAAAGGAAGAACATGCTCAGCATTTCTCAAGCTGAAAGAATTAAAGAAAAATTTTCAAATTATTGAGTTATTGAAAGATTCTATGGGCAAAATATTGAACAATGCAGGAAACATCAAAAGAAGATCAAAGAAGATCAAAAAACTACACCAACAAGAATTCACCTATGTTCATCTATTTCAGGAGGTGGCATATGATCAAGGACCAAAGAATCAAACTGAAAGAATTGGCAAACTTCAAGTCTCCAGGAATTGCCAGAATACCCAAATGGATGTCGCACTGGAGGTACTTATTCATCTATGCCAAGGAAATTGGAAGACGTCTACCTGGCCTACTGACTGGAAGAGATCCATATTTGTACCCATTCCAAAGAAAAGGGATCCCACAGAATGTGGAAGTTATCAAACAATATCATTTATATCATATGCAAGTAAAATTCTGCTGTTGTTGTTGTTGCTATGTGCCATCGAGTCAGACCCGACTCATAGCAACCCCTCCTTGGGTTTCCGAGGCAGTATCACTACAGAAGTAGATTGCCCCATCTTCCTTCTG
>NW_006921838.1:41687-58082 GCF_000298275.1 Orycteropus afer afer
GCAATCCTACTTCCGTAGTGATACTGCCTCGGAAACCCAAGGAGGGGTCGCCATGAGTCGGGGCCGACTCGACGGCACATAACAACAACAACAACAACAGCATGGTTTAAAAACAAGAAGGCTGCGAGTCAGTGTTGTATCCTTTCACCACACTTATTCAATCTGTATGCTGAACAAACAATCTGAGAAGCTGGGCCATATTAAGAACACAGCATCAGGATTGGAGGCAGACTCATTAACAGCCGGTGATACTCAGATGACATGATCTTGATTGCTGAAAGGGAAAATGACTTGAAGCACTTAATGATGATGATCAAAGACTACAGTCATCAGTACGGATAACACATCAACATAAAGAAAGTTAAAATCCTCAGAACTGGACCAATAAGCAACATCACAATAAATGGAGAAAAGAGTGAAGTTGTCAGAGATCTCATTTTACTTGGATCCATAATCAACAGCCATGGAAGCAACAGTCAAGAAATCAGACTTCATATTGCACTGGGCAAATCTACTGAGAAAGACCTCTTTAAAGCATTAAGAAGTAAAGATATCATTTTGAAGACTAAAGTGCACTTAAACTAAGCTATGGTATTTTCAGTTGCCTCATATGTGTCTGAAAGCTGGACAATGAATAAGGAAGACAGAGGAGGTGATGTCTTTGAATCGTGGTATTGGCAAAGAATACTGAAAATATCATGGACTGCCAGAAGAATGAACAAATCTGTCCTTGAGGAAGTGCAGCTAGAATGCTCCTTGTAAGTGAGAATAGCCTGACTTCATGTAGTCTACTTTGGTCATGTGATCAGAGAGGACCATTCCCTGGAAGAGGATATCATGCTTGGTAAAATAGTAGTAGTAGTTGTTGTTGTTGTTATGTGCTGTCAAGTCATCTCCAACAAATAGTGACCTTACATACAACAGAATGAAACACTGCTGGGTCCTGTGCCAGCCTCATGATACCTACTATGCCTGAGCTCATCGCTGCAGCCACTATGTCAATCCATCTTGTTGAGGGCCTTCCCCCCTTTCATTGACCTTCCACTTTACCAAGCATGACATCCTTCTCCAGAGAATGGTCCCTCTGACAACATGACCAGAGTAGATGAGATGAAGTTTGGCCCTTCTCACTTCGAAGGAACAGTCCAGGTGCATTTTGCCAGGACAGATTTGTTAAAGTAGAGGGTCAGCAAAAACGGTGAAGAACCTCAATGAGATGGATTGACACAGCGGCTGCAATGTTGAACTCAAGTATAGCAAAGATTGTGAGCATGGTGCATAACTGGGCAGTATTTCATTCTGTCACTATGAGTTGGAACTGACTCAACAACACCTAAAAACAACATATTTTGATTGAGGTTAGATGGATGCCACTGTCAATTCCAGGCAAGGACCTTGAATGAGGTTAAGCATGTGAATCAGATAAACTTATAGAGATTAATTTAGGGATAGTTGAAATGATAGTTAGGAACAGTGAAAAAGTGAATTGCAAGAGTTGTGGAATCTATTGTGAAAAAAATTGCAGCTGTATTTTATTGAGGGAGGATGTGAAGTCTTAATCTTTGAAGCATTTTCTGATCAAGGAGCTCTGGTGATGAGTGGGTAAGGCATTTGGCTGCTAATCAGAAGGGCAGAAGTTCAAATCCACCACCTGCTCCGTGGGAGGAAGAGGAGGAGATTGACTTCCATAAAGACTTACAGCCTTGGTAACCCAATGGGGGTCACTATGATTCAGAATCAACTCAATGGTAGCAGGTGTGGTTTTGATTTCTAGATAGGAGGTCATCATATGATGATGAAGTTGGAGAAGAAAATTATAATATAAAAGTCATAGAAAAGCATGGAGAGAAAATAATCTGTTTTTTTTTCCATCATTTGCTTTGTTGGATCAAGCTTTTCCTGAATCTCTACATATTTTAGTTACAGCATCTAATCAGTTTCTTTTTGCTTATAGTTTTTGTTTTATGGCTAGTTACTTTTGTTTGTTTATGTGTTAAGTCACTTGGAATACATCATCTGAATTTAATCACAATATATTAATTGAGAGCATGTAAAATATTCACCATAATGACCAAAAATTATAGGTTTTGGAGGCTTATTGCAAAATGACATTCTAAATCCACAACTGTGACTTAAAGCAAACACAATTTTTATGTACCATGATTGTTTTAATTTTTCTGTTTTGATTCAAAAAAGTGGTTAATTGCTTATGATTTTATAAAGCAAAACTCACCACATGATAAAGTAAATCTTCCTTCTATTTTCTTTATCTCACCTGTTCATACAGTACTGAATAATATGATTAGTACACAAATAAGCAAGACAAATCATTGAAATACTATTTGATTCACAATATCATTAGTGATTCAACACAGGGTTTTTTTCCCTTAATTAAACATATCAATCCCAGGGGACTGCATGGCTTGGAAGAGTGCTATTGGCAGTTGTTTTATTTATCTGCTATTTAGTTTGTTGACTTACTCATTTATTACCTCCAGGTCAGTGAGCCTGATCAAATTGTGCTGGGAAGTGATTATTAGAAGATGGGAGTCTCCTGATTTGCATGAGCAACCTGCTTACACCAATATTGTTCCTTCCCATCAAATATGAATGTTGATACCATTAATATGACTCCCTCTACTGAGTCTTTACTTCAGGCCAGCTTCAAATGAACTTTTGACACACTTTTCTAACAAACTACCTTCCTCAAATTGATAAAAGTATATTGGCTTGAGATGAAATCACTCTACTGTACTTTTGAGATTGGTCTAGGAAAAAATTATAAATTATGAGTGATGTTCCTTTTTAACCTTCCTTTTCCTCTCTTTGGGTTCACCTGGAAAATTCCCATTATAATTTGTTCTAATTTTTTGAGAAATAGCATGTACATTTTCACCATTGTCAGTTGATTTTCTAAGGTCTACAGACACACATATTTTATGGTGCATATACAATTAATATATGATCATTGTAAATACGTATAAAATGTAGATACAGCTAAAATGATATAATTAAAGTCACTGAATTATGATGGCCTTTAGTTGGGTTCTGTTAAAGTTTTGGATAAATATGAAGTATTAACCTAACTATTTATTTGGTAATATTGGTTATATGGAGTAAAATATGAGACTTAGTAGCTAGGATAGGGTGTATCATGTAGTAAAAAGTAAACAAATATTTTTAAAAATTATCTGTTATATGTGGAAAGTTGGATATGCATTACTGAAAAATCTAAATGGCAAGTTATTACACATTTTTCTCTATAATCTCTTTTACTCTTTTAACAACAATAACATATTAAGGTAGTCTGAACGTGTGTCTTGTATCAACTGTAAGACACAACTACTATCCTCATCTCTGACATTAGTCAGTCTCTATTACTTCAGAGTTAAAGGAACATCCAACTGGATTAAACAGATGAAGACATGTCCTTTTGGGTGGGGGATTATAGTAGTTTTGTTGTTGTTGTTTGTCCCTGAACTCTGAAATGATTTTGAAAAGAGAAAGTATGGCCTTCTCTTTTTCTTTAAATAGGCTTGGATAACTAATATTTTAGTGGTGTATGGTACATAACACATTATCCTAAAATATAGTCCTTGGAGAATATTTTTCTTATACTTTAATTTAGTGGGTAAGGAATTCAGACAGGGCTTGGCTACACAGTTTATTTGCTCTATGTGGAACCCATTGAGGTGACTTTGGGGGAGTTCAGTTATTAGCTGATATGGTCTGGAGTATATGAAAGATAGTTTTACTCACATGTGTGGCATCTTGGGAAGGACAACTGAAAGACAGAGCTCAGTGGGATCATTCATCCTCTCTGTGTAATCTCTGGATCTCTGCATGTTGTCTCTTCAGCAAGGTAGTAAAAGTTCTTATGTGTTGGTTAGTGCTTTAGAACCAAGCTCAAAGACTTTAGGCCCCAAACCAGCATGACATCAGTTCTGCCACACTGTTGCAGTCAAAGCAATTTACAGGTCAGTGAAAATTTAAGGGAGGAAAACATAGGGCACACTTTTTGAAGTTGTAATTTGCAGCCATCTTTAACTGGCCACGCTTAGAGTAATTTAGGATAGTCCCTAAAGCACTTGACTGCTAACCAGAGGCTGGCAATTCAAACCCACTAGGCACTCCTCAGAAGGAAGTTGGAAAATCTACTTCCATAGTGATACTGCCTTGGAAACCCAAGGAGGGGTCGCTATGAGTTGGGTCCAAATCGATGGCCAATAACAACAACAACAATAGTAATTGCACCCAATATTTTATTTTATTTTCTATAAAAGGTAAAAGAATAGAAAAATTACATGACAGGGAATATATGAAATTAACTTCTCAATTTTTAATACTTGCTTTTACACAAATTTTATGGAAATAAGTTGCATTCAAAAATAAAGGAAAATGAGAAGAAGAAATACTGCCTTTCCCTCTATGTACAAATGTATTTGAGGCCAAGGGGCAGAGAAAACCTACCTAGGTTGAATTGATGCATGCCATATAATAAAACAGGATGAGAGAGCAGAATATATTATTCTAAATTAGGTTATAGACTGTTTTCTTTTTCTCTTCTTTTTGTTTTCTCTTTCACTATAACTAGTGTCAAAAATGCATTCTTGAGGAGCCAACATAAGAAAATATTGTTTTTCTAGCCATCTTATTTTCTACCTATTTTATTTTATACATTGGAGAGTACAAATAAAATGACTAACCTTCTATTGATAAAGAGAACTTGTGTAAGTTTTAGCTTGGCTATAATTTAATTTCCTGTGCTCTTGAATTTCTGTAACCTTCTGCAACCTTCATTTCATGTTTGAGTGTCTTTTTTTGAGCCAATTTCAAGAAGCCTGTTTTCTAGCCATTCCTGAGAATATTTGAAAAGTTATCTTCTTAACCTTATTGGATATTAACTTTTGATCGTGTGTACCTGAAAAAATGGGCCACAGAACTTGGCCTGGCCTTAAGTGATATTTTGTTATTACATCACTAAATATGGTTCACTGTTGGCAGTGCTCAGGTAACATAGTGATAGTTCTTTATTATTATTAGTTTTAATGTATGAACAAATCTTTTGAAGATCCCTGCTTCTGATATTAATGAGAAGCTTAAAAAGTCTGAAGCAGGTATAGTACATATTTTCCATTTTCCTTTTATTGCTAATTGTTGCAGGCAGAAACATGACAAAAATAATTTTGTCAGCTCCTTTCTGGAACCCTATTCATTTCATATACTGATCTTTAATCCAACTGCAACCATTTTTAAGCTCATTGGTTGTCATATGTCTCTTCTGTTTTGTACCTGAGGATTCTTTTCTTTTCTTTCTTTTTTTATTTTAATCATGGCCCATTTAAAATAATTTTCCTACAAAAGCAAGATCTGAAGGCATATCTCATCAAAATTTCCCAAAAAGGAAACCTGTGCTGTAGTGAGGTGGGGATGACAAGTAGTGATGCTATGGTATAAGAGGTCGGGAGCCAGAAAACCAGAAAAGAAATTGAAACACAACATTTCAAAATGTTCCCTTCTACCTCAGCAGTATAAAAAAGAATAAGATTAGAAAAGCTGTAATAAAACAATAAGAGAAAAAAATACTTATAAAAATAATAATAAAATACTTATTTATGTTATATATTATAAGGGGGTTTAAAGTTAATAGGACTATCATTCAAATTTAAGCACCACCTATTGAAGCCAAAAATGAAGAAACAATATTTTTATCAACTTCTGCAGTCTGAAATTTATTAAACATACAAGAAGATGTATTAATAATTGCTGGTGATTGGAATGTGAAAGTTGGAAACAAAGAATGATCATTAGTTGGAAAATCATCTCCTAGATCATAGAAATAACACTAGAGATTCCAAGATAGAATTTTGCAAGGCTAATAATGACTTATGAATTGAAAATATCATTTTTTTCAGCAACTTACACAATGATTCTACACATGGACTTCATAAGATGAGTAAACAGGAATCACACTGATTACATCTGTGGAAAGAGATGATGGCGAAACTTAGTATCAATAATCAGAACAAAGCCAGAGGCTGACTTTGGAACAAACCATCAATTGCTCACATGCAACCTCAAATTGAAGCTGAAGACATTTAAACAAGTCCATGAGAGCCAAAGCTTTGAGCCTTGAGCCTTGAGTATATCCCATCTGAATCTAGAGGCCATCTCAGGAATAGATTTGACACATTGAACACTAATGACCAAAGACCATATGACTTGTAGGATAGCATCAAGAACATCACACCCGAAGAAATCAAAAGGTCATAAAAAAGACAAGAAAGGAAAAGACAAGAAAGGAAAAGAAGACCAAAATGGATGCCAGAAGAGACTCTAAAACTTGCTTTAGAAGGTAGAGTAGCTAAACTGAGTGGAAGACAGAATGAAGTAAAAGAGCTGAACAGCAGATTTCAAAGGGCAGCTCCAGAAGACAAAGTACAGTATTATAATGGAATGTGCAAAGACCAGGAGCAAGAAAAATAAAAGGGAAGATCAAGCTCAGCATTTCTTAAGCTGAAAGAATGGAAGAAAAAATGCAAGCCCTGAGTTACACTATTGCAGGATTCTATACACAAAATAGGAGCTCTGGTAGCGTAGTGCCTAAGGCACTTGACTGCTAACCAGAAGGCTGGCGGTTCAAACCCACCAGCCACTCCTCGGAAGGAAGATGGGGCAAGCTACTTCCGTAATGATACTACCTTGGAAACCCAAGGAGGGGTCGCTATGAGTTGGGTCTGACTCGACAGCACATAACAACAACAACATACACAAAATACTGAATGATATACAAGCATCAAAAGAAGATGGAAAGAATACAGAGTCACTGTGCCAAAAATAGCTGATCAGTATTCAACCATTTCATGAGGCAGCATGTGATCAAGAAACTATGTTATTGAAGGAAGAAGTCTAACCTGCACTGAGTCATTGGTGAAAAAAAAAAGAAAGAAAGAAAGAAAGAAAAAACAATTATATAGGAATTGAGGAAGTACCAATTGAAATGTTGCAACAGATGGATGCAACAGGAGAGATACTCACCCTCTATGCTAAGAAATTTGGATGATAATTATCTGGTTAACCGAATGGAAGCAATTCATATTTGTGCCCATTCCAAAAAAGGCAATCCAAAACAATGAGGAAATTAAAGAACAGTATCATTATTATCACATGTAAGTAGAATTTATTTATTTTTTTTATTTTTGCATCGTTCCCTTCCCTCCCCTCCCACACTTGTTGTTGTTGTTGTTTTTATGTGCCGTCGAGTCGGACCCGACTCATAGCGCCCCCTCCTTGGGTTTCCGAGGCAGTATCACTACAGAAGTAGATTGCCCCATCTTCCTTCTGAGGAGTGGCCGGTGGGTTTGAACCACCAGCCTTCTGGTTAGCAGCTTAGTAATCAACAAATAAAGTTTCCTTCCATATACAAACCTTTCCACGACTTTTTACAATAATAAATTAATGCAATATTTGTTCTTCTGTGATTGACTTATAATTCAGAAATGGTTGCAGCAGTATATCTACAGGGAATGGCAGAATTTCAAACCTGATTCAGAAGAGGATGGGGAACTGGTGATATCATTGCTGATGTCTGATGGATCTTGGCTCAAAGCAATGAATAATAGAAAAAAAAATGTTTATTTGTGTTTTACTGACAGTGCAAAGGCATTCAACTGTGTGGATCATAACAAATAATGGATAACATTGCAAAGAATAGGAATTCCAAAATACTTGAATGTAGCTCATGCTGAACCCATACATAGACCAAGAGGCAGCCATACAAACAGAACAGAAAGCTATCTAATTTAAAATCAAAAAAGATGTGCATCAGGTATGTATCCTTTCACTATACTTACAAGAGCTGTTGTTAGATGTCATCCAGTCAGTTTTGAGTCATAGTGACCCCATGTACAGCAGACCGAAATGATCACCCATCCGGTGCCATCCTCAACAATAGTTGCTATGCCTGACCTGATTGTTGCAGCCACTGTCTCAATACATCTTGGTGAAGGTCTTCCCCTTTTTGGTTGACCATCTATTTTACCAAGCAAGATGTTTTTCTCCAGGGACTGGTCCTTCCTGATAACGTGTCCAAGCACAAGAGGTGAAGTCTCGTTATCTTTGCTTCTAAGAAGCATTTGTCTGTACTTCCTCCAAGACAGATTTGTTTGGTTCTTCTAGCTTGAATATACATATTCTTCATCAAAACCACAATTCAAATTCATCAGTTCTCCTGGGGTCCTCGTGTTCATTGTTAAGCTCTCACATGCAGATGAGGCTATTGACAAGACAATGGCTTGTGTCAGATGCACCTTAGTCTTCAAAGTGACATTTTTGGCCTTTAACATGCTAAAGAAGAATTTACAGCAGATCTGCCCAAAGCAGGATGTCCTGCGATTTCTTGATTGGTGCTTCCCTGGATGTTGATTGTGGATCCAAGAAAAACGAAATCCTTAATCTTCTCTCCATTTATCATGATGCGGTTTTCTAATCCAGTTGTGAAGATTTTTATTTTCTTCATGTTGAGGTATAATCCACACTGAAGGCTATAGTTTTTGAGATTCCTTGGTAAGTGCTTAAAGTCTTTTTCATTTACAGCAAGAAAGTTGTCCCATCTGCCTTACACAGGTTGTTAAAGAGTCTTCCTACAATCTTGATGCTCTATTCATTTCCATACAGTCCAGTTTCTAAGATTACTTACTCAGCATACAGATTTAGTAAATATGGTGAAAAGACACAATCCTAATGCACATGTTCTCTGATTTTACCCTGGAGTATCTCCTGGTTCCATTCAAACAATTGCTTCTTGGTCTATGTATAGATTCCTCGTGAATAAAATTATGTATTCTGCAATGCCCCAGTCTTCATAATGTCATCTATTTGTTATGATCCACACAGTTCAATACCTTTGCATAATCAATAAAACATAAGTCAACATCTTTCTTGTATTCTTTGCTTCCAGTCAAGATCCATCTGAAATTAGTAGTGATATCCCTTTTCCATATCCTCTTCTGAATCAGCTTGAATTTCTGGCTATTCTCTATCAATGTACTGCTACAACCATTTATGATGATGATGATGATTTTCAACAAAATTTTACTTGTGTGTGATATTAATGCTATTGTTCAATAATTTCCACCTTCTTTTGGATCAACTTTCTTTGGAATGGGCACAGATATTGATTTATTCCAGTTGGTTGGGCAGGTAGCTGTCTTCTAATGTCTTGTCATAAATGAGTGAGTGCTTTCAGTGTTACATCCATTTGTTGAAACATCTCAATGGGTATTCTACCAATTCCTGGAGCTTGTGTTTTACCAATGCTTTCAGCGCAGCTTGGACTTCTCCCTTCTATGTCATAGGTTTTTGCTCTCATGCTGCCTCCCAAAATTGGTTGAGCATGTAGCAATTATATTTGGAAAAGTTACTCTGCAAATTCATGCCATCTTCTTTTGATGCTTCTTCCTGCATCATTCAAAATTTTTCCCATAGAATTGTTCAGTATTGCAGCGCAAGGCTTGACATATTTCTTTATTTTGTTCAGCTTGAGAAATGCCAAACATGTTCTTTCCTTTTGATTTCCTAATTCCAGGTCTTTTGTTATAATACTTTATTTTGTCTTGAGCTTCCCTTTGATATCTTCTGTTCAGATTCAGATCTTCTAATTCATCATTTCTCCCATTCATTTTAGCTACTGCCCATTCAAGACCAAGTTTCAGAGTTTGTTCTGATATTCATTTTGGTCTTTTATTTCTTTCCTGTCTTTTTAACGACTTTTGGCTTTCTTCATATACGATGTTCTTGATGTCATCCCACAACTTTTCTGGTCTTTGGTCATTGGTATCAATGTGTCAAATCTGTTCTTCAGATTATCTCTTAATTCAGGTGGAATATACTCAAGCACATATTTTGTCTCTTAAGGACTTATTTTAATTTTCATCACCTTCAACTTAAATTTGCATTTAAGCAATCGATGGTCCATTTCCTAGTTGTATGCTGTCCTTGTTCTGACTCAAGACATTGAGCTTCTCCATCATCTCTTTCCATAGAACAAGTCAATTTGATTCTTGTATATCCAGTCTGTCAAAATCCAAGTGTATAGTTTACTGTTTATGTTGTGGAAAAAAAGGCATTTGCAATGAATAAGTTGTTGGTCTTGTAAAATTCTATCATGAGCTCTCTGACATAATTTCTATCACAAAGGCTATATTTTGCAACTACTAATGCTTCTTCTTTGTTTCCAACTTTCACATTACAATCATCAGTAATTACCAATGCATCTTGATTGAATGTTTGGTCAATTTTTGACTGCTGAAGTTGGTAAAAATCTTCAATTTCTTCATATTTAGCATAAGTGGTTGATGTATGTATTTGAATAATAGTAGTATTAATTGTTCTTCCTTGAAGATTTATGGGTATTATCCTAACCCTGATAGCATTGTACTTCAGACTAAATCTTGAAATGTTATTTTTTGACAATGAAAGTTTTGACATTCCTCCTCAATTTGTCAGTCTTTGCTTAGTAGACCATAAGATTTTCAGATTCAAAATGGCCAATATCAGTCTACTTCAGCTCACTGGTGCCTAGGCTTTATGAGTTTATGAGTTTCCTTTCATTTTTGACAATTTTCAATTTTCCTAGATTCATACATCATACATTCAACTTTCCAAATATTAATGGATGCTTTTAGCTGTTTCTTCTCATTTTGATTCATGCCACATTAGCAAATGAAGGACCAGAAAGGTTTAGTCCATCCATGTAATCTAAGTCCACTTTACTTTGAGAAGGTTGAACTTTCTCAGTTGTATATTGAGTGCCTTCCAACCTGAGGGGCTCATCTTCCAGCAGTGTACTAGACAGTATTTTACTATGGTACATAAGGTTTTCAGGTTTTTAATTTTTCTTTGTTATTAGAAGTGGACATCCTTTTCTTTCTTACTAGTCTTTCTTCATCTGGAAGCTCCAGGGAAACCCATTCACCATGGGTAACCCTGTTAGTATTTGAAATATCAGTGGTATACCTTCAAGCATTACAGCAACACTCAAGTCATCACAGTCTGACAGATGAACATGAGGATCCAGATATCATTGCTGATACCAGGTGAATCTTGGCTGAAAGCAGAGACTACAGGAAAAATGTTTACCTGTGTTTTGTTGACTATTCAAAGACATTCCACTTTGTGGATTTTAACAAATTATGGAAAGCATTGCAAAGAATTGGAATTCCAGAACACCTAAATGTGCTCATATGGAACTTATCCATAGACCAAGAGGTAGTCATTCAAGCAGAACAAGGGAATACTGTGTGGTTTAAAATAAAAAAAAAAAAGTGTGCATCATATTTGCATCATTTCACCACACTTACTCAATATGTATGATGAGCAAACTATCCAAGAAGTTGGAATATATGGAGGAAAATGTGGTATCAGAAAGGAATTGAAAGAAAACACATTAACAACCTGCTATATGCAGATGGAATAACCTTGATTGCTGTAAGTGGAAAAAAAAAAGGAAAAAAAAATTGAAGCACTTACTGCTAAAAATCAAAGACTATAGTCTTCACTATGGATTGCACCTCAAACTAAAGATGGCAAAAATCCTCATAATTGGACAGATAAGCAGCATCATGAAAAATGGAGAACAGTTTGAACTTGTCAAGGATGTCATTTTACTTGGACCAACATTCAACACCCATGAAATGAAGAAATGAAATGATATATTACATTGGGCAAATCCACTGTCAAGACCTGTTCAACATGTTAATGAGCAAAGTTACCACCTTGAAGACTAAAGTGCTCCTAACCCAAGTCGTGGTAATTTTGATCACCTCATACACATTGGGAAGCTGGATGATGAGTAAGGAAGATGGATGAAAAATTGATGCAGTTGAATTACGGTGTTTAGTAAAGAATACTGAATATACTATGGAGTGCCTGAAGAGGGAACAAATCTGTCTTGAAAGAAGTACAAATGCAATGCAACTTGGAGGCAGGGATGATGTGACAAGACATCACCTCATGTACTTGGGTCATGTTATCAGGAAAGACCAGTCCCTGGACAAGTCCGTCATTCTGCATAAAATATAGGATCAGTGAAAAAGGAGAAGACTCTCAATGAGATGGATTAATAGCGGCTGCAACAGTCAGCTTCAATCTAGCAACAACTGGGAAAATGACAAAGACTGGCAGTTTTTTGTCATATTGTAAATGTAGTCGGTATAAGTTGGAACCAACACAATGGCACATAAAAACAACTTTATGGAGCACTGTATCTTTATATTTAGAACTTTGGCATAAAGAAAAAAATCTATTGAGATGACAGAGAAATCTATTGCTGAGAAAATTTTTAATTTGTATTAGTGAAGATGGTTAATTTTAGCTCAGTTATCAATGCAAATATATATTATGGATTTTCTGTCAAGACTGCTTCTCTGAGCATTATAATTTTATAGATCAAGTTCTCATTTAAAAACAGAATTTTTCCAAAAGGAATTTAATTTAAAAAGTCTATACACACACACACACACACACACACATATACAGGTTAAGAAAAAGAATCCAGAGAAGAGAGCTATAAACATAATCATAAACATCATCAAAAACAACATTATCATCATCATCATTTCTGATATATGGTGAATAGTACCGAGACGTAAGATAAATAAGCTTTTATGGAAGTATAAAGTGTAACTTATCACATAGGTATAAAAGATAGGACTAAATATTCGATAATCATTTAAGAACCCAGTAAAACCTGTGCATTAAAGAGAGATCTCATTTTTTCAGGTCAGTAGATTTGTAGCTCCTCAGTTAAAGAAAAGTAAGAAAAGAGAAAGGGGGCACTCAGTTTTGAGTATAGCAAGAATTAGCCTCAAGGGTTACATCTTATTAATGGGACACACCACTGAAATCCCATAGACAGGCCTAGATTAAATTGACAGACCAACTGGTAAAGGCTGGAGTAGTTGCTCCAGGATAAGACACATGGATTTATTCAAGCCAGTCAGTAATTTAGGGCAAAATTTAGCCTTAGGGAAATCTGGATCTACCATATACTAGATGTGTATTGAACTTGTTACTGATGCCCTGTAAACTTTCTTTCCTGTGGAGTTAATTACAACTGCGAGACATTAATGTGGTAATTCTTGTTAATGTATTAAGCCAGGTACCTGGTATATGCTAATTGCTTGGCTAAATTCTATCAATGCTATTGCTGCTATTACTTAGATTGTTCTCAAATAGAGTCCCAAGTTGACTGTAGCTGACTAGGTTGACTATTGAGAATCAAAGATAACCAGTGCAGTCTGCTAAAATTCTAAAAGAATTCATGAAATTCCCATTATAACTCCAATATACCTTCATCTGCCTTAAAGCAAAATGCATCTCTAGGAATATGGGTTTAAAGTGAGGTTTATAAAATGTTAGACAATGTTGGTTATTTGTTTGTTTGGTGGAGATAAATTTGAGGTGACCATTGAGGCCATAAAAAATAACAACAGCCAAAAGAAAAACAACTGAAAAAGTATAGCAAAAAAGAAGATAAGGCACAAAATTGTTCTTCATATACAAAGCAACTGTATGATTCATGATTACATTTCAGGCATTTACAGGGAAGTAATCTTAGACAGTGTTTTCCCCAAGCCAGATAAATAGCATGCATTTTTTTTTTTCTACTCAATATTATGGTCTTAGTTATTGCTGTTGTAAAAGCAGTAGCTTCCTCAGAGAAAATATCAGTGGAATCAAGAAAAAACTTCATTACACAGTGAAAAAGATGACTTAAAAATTTTGGGATTAAAGACAATTTATAGTACTGGGCAGTCTTTCTTTCTGTTGTACATGGGGTCACTATGAGTCAGAGCCGACTCGATGGCACCTAACAACAATAACAACAATTGTTAGGACGCATCCTTCTAATATAACCGCCATGCACATTTCCTACCCTTTATACTTCATTTAGGTGCTCTGGTGGTGTAGTGCCTAAGGCACTGGACTGCTAACCAGAAGGCTGGCAGTTCAAACCCACCAGCTGCTCCTAGGATGGAAGATTGGGAAATCTACTTCCATAGAGATACTACCTCAGAAACCCAAGGAGGAGATCACTATGAGTCAGAATCAACTGAAAACAGTGAGGTTATTTATTTATTTATTTTGACAATATTTTTTTTTAGATAAAAGTCCCAGAGCATATAGAGTACACATGGGTAAGAGATTACATGATTCAATTTATTTTCTTCAATTCAAGAACTTTTGAACAAGAGGAGCTTATGAAATGACCAACAGCATAGCCATCAATCCCAAAACATTTAAAATTTTTGAGGCTATTGAGACATCAGTCTTTACAATTGGCTCTTGTGGACAATCTTGATGTCACTCAGAACAGGTTATCTACATAAAACATTCGGCCACACCAGGACTTCCAAATTTCTATTAGAATTGTGCATTGTTAATCAACGAATTTCTGTGGAAATGGCCTTCTATACTCTTACCTCACCCAAGTTTTGGGATTCTCTTTCTACTCTGACTAGCCAACAAAAATCCACTACAACAGAAAGAGTGTAGGGGTCAAACTTGAACAAAGGTGCCAGTTTGTATGTTTGTTGTTATCAAACAAGGAATCAGATTAATGAGGAAGCTTGATACAAGTCAAAGTCCACAACTGTTTAATATTCTTTTCATGTGAAATTAGTGGTTTCATCATTAATTACCTTTACTTGTACCTGATTTCTTTTTCTGTGGACTTTAATATGCCAATTTTATTACAGTAACTATTCTCAGGAAGTTAAAATATGATTACAGCACTTTTAATTATCCCACATATTTTAGGATTGTTTCAAAGTCAATATAATTAAAGAAAAAGCAAGTTTACTAGGGGACAAAAAAAAAGATTACTTGTTTATATGTTCTCTATTATGCTAAGAAAGATATAGTATTAGATTTGGTTATTTTAATAATCAAAATATGGTATTGTTCATGGATTTTAAAATTTTCCCATTTCAGTATCCTGTTTATTATTTTGTCATAATTTACATTTTAAACAACTATCTAGCACCTACAAAATTGTGTGCCGTAGTGATACTGCCTCGGAACCCCAAGAAGGGGTCGCTATGAGTCGGGGCCGACTCGACGGCAAATAACAACAACAACAACAACAATGATCTTAGAATTTTGGAATCAGATTTTATGACTGTTGGTTTGGTTTTTGAGGCTCTTGCCTTGAATGGCTGAAGATGGGAAATAAAAAAAAAAAATCAAATATCACAAATGTAGGCAAAAGTGCATCTCAAAACCTCAACAAAATGGCAGTATTCCCTCAGTATTCTCACTATCCATCATAGCTAAAATATGATATTTGTAGCAAAAGGTTTATATACTTGGGTAGCCAAACTTCCTGTTTATGACCTGGCCAGAGCATTTGATGAAGAATTGAGTCAAGCAATAGACAAGAATTGAATCAAATTTTGAACCAGAATATCAAGTTGTAGAGAGAGAATAGTCAGCAATGATCAGTCATGTTGTATTAGACCTAAAAGAAACAGGAAGTCAAGGCCAATAATCAAAGAGGAACAAAGTTTTATGGAGCAAGAGTGAGGAGTTCTGGAAAGTAAAGGTATGCAGACAGGACTTGTAAATAGCTTCTTGATATGTCACCTTCTCATTTACACCTGGCCAGCTCCTTTATTGTGTAGTTCATCATAGACTTAATGATTCTATGTACTTCTGCTATGTGATATTTATCTTGAAGCATAACCTTGAGATACCTTGAGGTATTTTGTTTAACAAAAGGAAAACAATAAGCCTTAGAGAAAGTGAATTCCAAAACAATCAGCAAATTATTATAGATCTGAAATCAGTATCATAGTTCATGGCCTGTGGTTCAATTTCCTTGGTCTCATTTTCTTCTGAACTACTCTTCTGTTTTGATGAAATTTTTATGTTTCCTAATGTATTTTGTTTTTCACATTTTAAAATAATTTGCATTGTGTTTGTTGTTGTTGTTGAGAACATATACAAATTTAACAATTTCTACATGTTCAATTCAGTTACAGTGATTAAGTTCTTAAAGTTATACAAGCATTCTCACCCTCCTTTTCTGAGTTTTCCTCATCTATTAACATAAACCCACAGTCTCCCACTGTTCTTATAAAAACTTTTGAGTTACTCTTGTCAATTTGATCTCATACAAATAAATCCTAAAGAACACAATGCTCAAGGCAGACATTCTTTAAAAACATGTTATATTATATTTTAGGTAAAAGTTTACACAGCAAATTAGATTCCCATTTAACAACTCAGACACAAATTATTCTGTGACATTGGTTACAGTTTGAATATGTTAGCACTTCATTTCTACTCATCTATGCTGTTGTTTCTTTTTCTTTTCTTTTTTTTTTTTTTAGG
>NW_006921838.1:70002-74746 GCF_000298275.1 Orycteropus afer afer
GTATTCCTGCCACTCCTCGGAAGGAAGGTTGGGCAATCCTACTTCCGTAGTGATACTGCCTCGGAAACCCAAGGAGGGGTCGCTATGAGTCGGGCCGACTTGACGGCAAACAACAACAACAAAATATCATTATACCATTAAAAAAAAAAAAAAGAATATATCTCCAAAATCTAAATAATAGAGTGAGGAAAAAAAAGATTTTTTTCTTTAAGTCAGAATAAAAATATATGAAATATTACATAATTATAATTAAAACCAAAAAAAAAAAGCCAACTCACTCACTGCCATTGAGTCGATTTGACTCATAGTGATCCCTTCTTAGGTTTCTGAGGTGGTAGCTCTACAGAAGTAGTTTGCCCAATCATCCTTCCAAGGAGTGGCTGGTGAGTTTGAACCACCAGCCTTCTGGTTAGCAGTCAAATGCCTTAGGCGTTATGCCCCAGAGAGCAAAATATATGAATATCTCTAGGTAATAAAATATAGTAGTAAAGTATTCTTTAGTTTTTTATATTTAACTCTGAGTTCTCAACATTCAGTCTACAAATAGTATAGAGTAACATTTTGGAAACTCATTTATGATATATTCATTTGTCTATATTCATGAATATAATTTTATGAATCAGTATAGATTTAAAAAAATTATAACAACTGGACCAATAACCAACAACATGATAAATACTGAAGAGAGAAAATATTGAAGTGGTCAAGGATTTCATTTCACTTGGATCAACAATCAATACCCAGGGAAGCAGTCCTTAAGAAATCAAACTGTGTTATACTGGGTGGGAGCTCTGGTAGTGTAGTGCCTAAGGCACTTGACTGCTAACCAGAAGGCAGGTGGTTCAAATCCACCAGCCACTCCTTGGAAGGAAAGTTGAACAATCTACTTCCATAGTGATACTGCCTTGAAAACCCAAGGAGGGGTCGCTATGAGTTGGGTCTGACTTGATGGCATGTAACAAAAACAACGACAACATTGTATTGGGGAAATATGTTGCAAAAGACTTATTTATAGTGTTAAAAATAAAAGTGTTATTTTGAGGATTGCTTTAATAATTTCCTTTGGAAGAATCAGTACAAGGATGGACTCTCTGAGGCAAAGTGTAAAGGTGTCCCTGATGTCCAATTTTTCCAAACTTCTGTACCAATTCATTATTTCTAGCATCAACTATTCCTCCTTTCCTCAGTATTCACCCTCCCATGTAAGATTTCCTCAATTCACTAAAATGTCTCACAGAACTCAAGGACCAAAAAGGCATGGCTAACATGGTTATGGAGGTTTGCAAGTCCCAAATCCATGGGTCTGGAGGACTTATCTCATTCATGTGGTTGGACAGGGCCGACCAAACTAAATCAGCAGAATAGATGACGGCCTGCTGACTCACAAGGCTGCAGAAGCTAGTGAATCAGGGCAGACAATAGGCTATTCGATCAAGTACCAGGAACTGGAAGTCAGATGATAATGAATCAGATACTAGATCCAGAGCAAAAGAGAGAATTTGCTAGAGGGTTCATATGTATTGGATGCAGACCATACCCTCAAGAAAACCAAAGATGGTGACTTGAGTCACACCTTCTAGTAAGACAGTCATTCTAGATACATTCCACTTTAATATTGCTTCATTAATATAAAGAACAACTCACTCCAAAATGTGACCATAGCCACAGATACAAAAATCAAAAATGAAACTCACTGCCATTGAGTCAGATCCAACTCATAGAGACCCCTCCTTGGGTTTCCAAGGCAGTATCACTATGGAAGTGGATTTCCCTATCTTCCTTCTGACGAGTGTCTGGTGGGTTTGAACTGCCAGATATACAGGCTAGGATTTACCATACATCACAAAATGGAGGACTGTGGCTAGAAGGACCATATTAAGTAATTCACTGCACCACAGGGTCTAAAATAGCCTGACCCCAATTATGATATTTTTAGTGTCCTCATATGCATTCCAAAACTGGACAATGAATAAGGAAAACTGATGAAGAATTGATGTCTTTAAATTATGGTGCTGACAAAGAATGTTGAATATATCATGGATTACCAGGAGAATGAACAAATCTGTCTTGAAAGAAGTGTAGCCAGAACGATACTTAGAAGGGAGGATGACAAGATTTTGTCTCACATACTTTGGACACTTTATCAGCAGGGACCAGTCCCTGAAGAAAGATACTATGATTCATAAAGCAAGAGAGTCAGCAAAAGAAAAAGACTGTAAAGGAGATGTATTGACTCAATGGATGTAACAATGGGCTCAAACACAGTAAGAGTTGAAAGGATAGTGCAGGACCAGGCAACGTTTTGTTCTGCTATACATAGGGTTGCTATGAGTCAGAAACCAGGAACCAAGAACCAGGAGTGAGTCCATGTGGAGAGAGAAACCTCCCTAAGAGCCAACGCCTGGAATTCAGACTTCTAGCCTCCAGAGAATATCCGAGTAGCCCCAAGGACACTCTGCACCTGGAAGACTGAAAAGGTGTGACATTCTCCTAATATACCCCACACCCACTTGGTGAACAGAGGTTTGGCCATCCCCCACTCCCACCCACCCTCTGGGCCTACAGGAACTCCATCACACTCTGTGTGCTTAGACGGAGCTTGGGTGCCCTGCCCTGCACTGCCCTCCCTCATTTTTTTTTCTTTCTCTTTCTTTTTTTTGGTTTTTAATTTGCTTGCTTTTGTCTGTTTTGAAACTACTAATGTTATTAATACTTTTGACATTTTTCAGCTTTTTTCTTTCCCCTGTTCCTGGTTGCAATTTTTTTTTTTCTTTTTCTCGTGGTTAACCCTGTTTCTTGTTTTCTCTTTGCATTTTTCCCATTTTTTTCTTCATTATTTTCCTTTTCTATCTTTTTCTCTTATTGCCCTATCCCCATATATTGCAGGTTTTCTTTTCTTTTCTTTTTTTTTTTTTTCCTACTGATCTTCTTGTTTGTCCGGAGAGTGCAGTCATTTTGATTGTTTACACGTGGCAGCCATTTTGGATATTTAAAGGGACAGAGGGCACAGCCATTTTGAATGTTTACAAGCGGCGGCCATCTCAGATATTTAAATTGACCGAGGGCACAGCCATTTTGAATGTTTATAGGTAGCAACCATTTTGGATTTTAAAGTGAGAGCATTCTCATTCAGATTCCAGGGACCTAAGAACAGGCAGCAAGGCAGGAAACAAGGAGAGGATAGAAAATGCAAATGGGACCAGAACAGATTGAGGAGTCAGCCTCTGGGACCCAGGTGAAGACAGGGAATCCAGGCCATGCCCCACAAGTAGCGAGTTAGGAAGGCAGGGAGAGAACAGAAAAGGCAAAGAGCATAGGAACAGATCAAGGAGTCAACTGCAGGGAGCCAGGTGAGGAGAGGGAACCCAGGCCACCTCCCACAAGCAGCTATGTGGAAAGCAGGGAGAGGACAGAAAAGGCTAAGGGGACTGTAACAGATAGAGGAGTTAGCTGCAGGGATCCAGGTAAGTGTGGTTGGAGGGGTTTCCAATAGCTAAGGGAGACAAACTTGTCTGTTGCTTTGTCCTACTGTGGTGACATGTTGCTGTGAGTCTTAAGGCTGTGCCAGTGGTGTTTCAAACCCAGTGGGGTACACCTGTTTCACAGGTATCAGCTCGGCTTGCAGACTGAGACAGACTAGGAAGAAGGAGGAGGTCATCCACTTCTCAAAGAATTGGCCAAGGGAAACATTATGAATAGGAGAGAAACACTATCTAATACATTACTGCACAAATTTATGAATAGTCCAGAAACATTGTCAAATACAGAGGAGGAAGATGAGTCACTTACCTGAGAAAGCTCTCAAAGTAGGACTGGCCAAGAGCTTCATTATCAGAGTAAAATCAGCCTTACTCATATGGATAAGGTAAAGCTTTCAAGACCTCCATTTGCTGGCATGGCACTGCTCAAATTGAGGAGAAACATCCATTAATAATTGGAACATGAAATGTATGAAGCATGAATCTTGGAAAATTGGAAGTTGTCAAAAATGAAATGGAATGCATAAAGATTTATATCCTCAGCATTAATGAGCTGAAATGGACTGGTTTTGGCCATTTTGAATCAGACAACCATATGATCTATTATGTCGGGAATAACAGTTTAAAGAGGAATGGTGTGGCATTCATCATCACAAAGGATGTTTCAAGATCTGTCATGAAGTACAATGCTGTCAGTGACAGGATAATATTCATCCACCTACAAGGAAGACCCATTAATACTACTATTATTCAAATTTATGCACCAACCACCAAAGCCAAAGAAGAGGAAATTGAAGAATTTTATCAGCTTCTCCAGTCTGAAATTGACCAAACATGCAAACAAGGTGTATTAATTATCACTGGTGACTGGATTACGAAAGTTGGAAACGAAGAATCACCAGTAGTTGGAAAATTTGGCCTTGGCAACAGAAATAATGCTGGAACTCACATGGTAGAATTTTGCAAGACCAATGACTTGTTCATTGCAAACACCTTTTTTCAACAACAAAAATGGTGGCTTTACACGTGGACTTAACCAGAAGAACACACAGGAATCAGATTGACTATACCTGTAGCAAGAGGCGAAGGAGAAGCTCAATGTCCTCAGCCAAAACCAGGCCAGGAGCTGATTGTGGAACAGACCATCAACTGCTTATATGCAAGTTCAACTTGAAGTTAAGGACAATTAAAACAAGTCCACGAGAGCCAAAATATGATCTTGAATATATCCCTCCTGAATTTAGAGACCATCTAAAGAATAGATT
>NW_006921838.1:76761-93640 GCF_000298275.1 Orycteropus afer afer
ACTAAGGTGTGCCTGACACAAGCCATGATATTTCCAGTGCCCTGGTATGCATGTGAGAGCTGGACAATGAATAGGGAAGACTGAAGAAGAGTTGATGCTTTTGAGTTGTGGTGCTGGCGAAGAATGCTGAAAGTACTGTGGACTGCTAAAAGAACTAACAGATCTGTCCTGAAGGAAATGCAGCCAGAATGCTCCTTGGAAGCAAGGATGGCCAGACTTCGCCTCACCTACTTTGGTCATGTTGTCAGAGGGGACCATTCCGTGGAGAAGGATATCATGCTTGGTAAGATGGAGGGTCGACGAAGGAGGGGAAGACCTTCAACGAGATGGATTGACACAGTGGCTGCGACAATGGGCTCAAGTATAGCAAGGATTGTGGAGCTGGTGCAGGATTGGGCGGTGTTTCATTCTGCTGTGCATGGGGTCACTATGAATCAGAAACGACTCAACACCTAACAACAACAACATGAGTCAGAACCGACTCTGGCACGTTGCAACAACAAAAATCAACTGCTGATTAAAATCCATAAAAGCAAGGACTGATGCCAAACCCATACTTGGCAGATTTTATCTGTAATAAGTTATGTAGCTATCTATATACAATGCTATATTTACTTTTGAATATGTTTTATAAATGATTTAACTACTGTTAATGCTATGAAACAGGGCGATTGTTGTCTTCTCACTTTAATAGCTAAAAAATGGAGCATGAAGCCTTTAAGTAACTTGTCTACTGCTCTCAAATCTTTTTAAAATGGACCCTCAAGAGTTTTTACATTTAAGTATTTGTGTTGAAAAAGATGATTTATGTACTCCACTCATTAAAGTATTTTAAAAGGATTCTCAGCAAGGTGAGCATTAGACAAGGAAATTATTTCAGTGTTGAGAATATAAATAGATTTCTGTAATCATAAAAAATAATAAAACTCCCCTCTTTCTTATCCAATATAGAATCTTTCAAGAAAAAAATCAACCAGCTTTTGCAATTAGGTTTTTATTGTGTTTTCACTTATACCATATTCCTCTGGTAGGTAATCTTATAATTGCTCAGAGGTCTACCTTATGTCTTTAAAGTCAGATGAACCCCAACTCTCAATAATTTTTTTGTTCAGTAACTAAATAAAGAGAAAACACACGTGCATACACACATATTGTTGTTGAGTTGGCTCTGACTCATAGCGACCCTATGTACAACAGAACAAAACACTGCCAGGTCCCGTGTCATCCTCACAGTCCTTGCTATGCCTGAGCCCATTGTTGCAGCCAGTGTCACTCCATCTTGTTGAAGTTCTTCCCCTTTTTCTGCCAACCCTCTACTCTACCAAGCGTAACTTCCTTCTCCAGGGACTGGTCCCTTCTGACAACATGACAAAATTACTTGAGACAAAGTTCAGCCATTCTTGCTTCTAAGAAGCTTTCCAGCTGTACTTCTTCAAAAACTGGTTTGTTTTTTTGGCACTCTATTATATTTTCAATATTCTTCACCAACATCATAGTTCAAATATATTGATTCTTCTTCAGTCTTCCTTATTCACTGTCCAGCTTTCATATGCATATGAGACTATTAAAAATACCATGGCTTGAGGCAAGTGCACATGAGTATTCAAGTGACATCTTTTTTCTTCAGCACTTTAGAGAAGTCTTTAGCAACAGAATTGCCCAGTGGAATATATCAGATTTCTTGACTGCTGCTTCTATGGATGTTAATTGTGGATCCAAGTAAAATGGAATCCCTGGCAACTTCAAACATTTTCCATTTATCATTATGTTGCTTATTGGTCCAGTTGTAAGGATTTTTGGTTTCTTTATGTTGAGGTGTAATCTATAGTGATGGCTGTAGTCTTTGGAATTTGACCCTCATCACTAAGTGCTTCAAAACATCCTCACTTTCCTCAGGCAAGTTTGTGTCATCTGCATATTGCAGCATGTTGTCAATAAACTATCTTTCAATCTTGATGCCACAGTTGTCTTCATATAGTCCAGTATCTCAGATTATTTGATCATCAAACAGATTGAATAAACATGTTCAAATGGTACAACCCTGATGCACAGCTTCCCTGATTTTAAACCATGCAGTATCCCCTTGTTCTGTTTTCATGACTTGTGTTTTGGTGAGCACAATCAAGTGTTCTGGATTTTCCACTCTTTGCAATGTCATTCATAATTTGTTATTATCCACACAATAAAATTCATTTGCATATTTATTAAAACACAGGTGAACATCTTTTTGGTATTCTTTGCTTTTAGATCCATCTTACATCAGCAATAATATTCCTCATTTCACACCCTCTTTGGAATCCACCTTGAATTTCTATTAGTTCCCTACCAATGTTGTGCTGCAACCATTTTTTAATTATCTTCAGCAAAAATTTTCTTAGGTATAATATCAATGACATCAGTAAATTCTGCATTCTGTTGGATCACCATTCTTTGGAATGGGCACAGATAGAGATTTCTTCCAATTAGTTGGTCTTCCAAATTTCTTGGCATAAATGGGAAAGCACTCTCACCACTGCACCCATTTGTTGAATCATCTCAATGAATATTTCATAAATTCCTGGAGCTTGTTTTTCACCAATTTCTTCAATGCAGCTTGGACTTTTTCCTTCAATACCATTGATTCTTGATCATATGCTCCTTCCTGAAATGGTTGACCATTGACTACTCCTTTTTGGTACAGTGACTCTTTGTATTTCTTCCATATTCTTTTGATGCTTCCTGCATCATTCAATATTTTGCCCACACAAAACTTGCAACACGAGACCTGAAATTTTTCTTCATTTCTTACAGCTTGAAAAATTATGAGTGTGTTTTTCCACAGACCCCTACTGGGCTGTTTGAGAAGTGGGTGGTCCCTCACACATAAGTAATCCCTAGGGTATGAAAGAGATCCATTCCATGGACTTCTAGAAGTTGCTGTCAGTTGAAAGAGGTGCATACCATTCTTATTTAGTCTTTTTGTAGTGCAAGAAAATGCTAGAAGGCCTTTCAGTGATTTAAAAGCTGCATAGGCAGCAAGTGAAGGAAACTGTGATGAAGAATGTGTGCAAGTAAGGGATGGTTCAATCATTTTAAAATTAGGGTAAATTTCCATAACATCAACGCAGGACTTCAGATATAGTAATGCCCACAAGGAGAGTGGCCAATTACATTATTTTGAATGTGTGTGTCTCTGTATAATCCTGCCAATAATCCAATTTCACATATCAGGCTCCTGAAAGTTCTCACTATGCCTCTTCTGAGTCTCCCATTTCAGGGCTTCAACCTGTAATTCTTCCTGCTCTGGTTCCTGTGACAAATCACCCAAATTGCAATAATCTTTTTCTGTTCCTGTTTGACTTTGTCAGGTGTAACAGATCCAGCTTGAAACCCTGCATTAAATGGTAAGTAGGAGTTGTCCAGAATTCGGAGGTTTGTAACCTTGGAAATGTGTGTACTATTAGAGGAGAAGTATTGGGAATCAAATAAGATTGACAGTCTCATCTGAGCCTTCAACCAATAGGCAACACTAAATGCTAACCCTGTGAGTAACCCATTTAGGACAATCTAATCTAGCAAATATCACTTGAAGCAGAAAAACTGTCCAGCCGAGCCCAGCCATCTCACTAACTAGAAAGAGAAGAAAAAGTTTAAGTCTCTAAATTTTTATGGAGTTTATAATGCAGCAATAAAAAACAAAACAGGCAACTGCACATTTATTTTCATTCTAACTATTATCAAGTACTGGTATTAATCTGCAATCCCTGATAATTATCCCACTGATAAAATCCTCAGCTAAAAATCGCCTCTTCATATCAGGAACCTCTTCTACTGTTCTTGGTATATTTGTTTGCTTCTTACTGTGTTATTCTACATCCTAGTCTACTCTTCACTGTCTAGTTCCAAAAGTAGGGGCCAAAGTACAGAAATCATCTATCTCTCTTCAAACCTCATAAAATATAGGATTTAAGGAAGAGCTACATTTATATTACTAGATTTTTATTTATCTGTCTCCTTTTTTAGATATTTCCATGCAAAGCTGCATTCAGGAAGACTCACTCTTTTTTGGAATGTATTTAGTAAAATTACCTGCAGCTGTTTAGCCATTTAATCTTCGTGTGGTTGTAGACATAAAAGTTATGTATTTTTTATTGTAGCAGATAATGAGGGCCAAAAATCAGTACCTGCTCTAGGAACCATTTTATTTTTAATATATTATATTTGGAGGTGAATATCATAGAAAAAATCTTAAATATACTAATCTGATAGGCAATTTGACAACATGCTCAACTTTTGCTTGTTTGCTGCTGTTTATGTTACTATTTCATGATAGCAGTTTTAGGTTCTCTTTTTGGCACCTTGAGTTACATTTGAAGGGGATAAATAAAGATTGCCTAATTTAAAAATAAAATAAAATATCATAAGATGCTTCTGGAGGACCAATAAAATGTGAGCCTTGTACCAGGCACTAGGGACAGGTATAAAAGTCTCAACAAAGAGTAAGTTTGCTATTTTTGTTATTAGGCGTCATCAAGTCATTTTAACTTGTGGTGACCCTATTTGACAGAGTGGAACTGTCCCATAAGGTTTTCTGGGCTGTGATTTTTTCTGGAACAGATTGCAAGGTCTTTCCTCCATGGAGCCAGTGGGTGGGATAGAACTGTAACTCTTTTGGTTAGCAGATGAGTGCTAAACCACTGTGCCACCAGGGCTCTTTTTAAAGACTAGTACTAAAGTGGGACAAATAAACTCAACATTTAAGGAGTGTGAGATTTAAGGAGGCACCAAAAAAACTCAGTAAATGTCATAATTTTATAATGCATCATTTAAAAAATAAAAATTCATGCAAAAATACAAGATGAACAAATATTAAATAAGGAGCAGATCAGTATGACAGATTTTTTTTCAGGTTGGGCAATCTACTTCCATAGGATACTGCCTTGGAAACCCAAGGAGGGGTCGCTATGAGTCGGTCAGACTCGAGGGCATGTAACAACAACAACAACATAATATGGCTCAGCCTGACACAGTTCATGACTCCTGCTTTGAAGGTCCTCAGCTTGGGGTAGAGTAAGAAGTAAAGTACAGGTGATTAGGAGGTGTTGGGGCATATAGGAAGTACACATCTCTCAACAGGGATGGCAATGGCCTATTTATTAAAATCTTTCTAGGATAAACGGTGCTGCCGTTACTGTTGTTGCTATTGCTGTTGTTGTTAAATAACTTTTATGAAAAGAGGGACTTAATACTCAAGTCTACCTGAACAAGTCTTCCTAAATAGCATTGTTTCTTCAAATATATTCTCTCTTCTTATTAATTATTAAGGAGCAAAATAGCTAATTGTTTCTAATTTGGATTTAATGCACTGCTACCTAATTATCAGTTAAAGAGTTTTTATAAACTAAATAAGTCTTCTTCCCTTTCATTTGATAATCTGTTACATTTTTCCAAATCAGCATACATTCATTGATTTGTCTGACTTAACAAGCACTGAACATTTTTTATGTCATTTTCCTATTTGAAAGCTTCAGTGTTTTGGTCCTGACATACTGCTAATGTGAAGAAATATGACTTTATTCTACTGACTACTAATTAATCTTTATAATTATATCATCTCCCAAGTATAATCAGAATCAGATGTGAGAAATACTACTTCCAAGTAAGAAGCATCAGCATACTTATCTGCATGAATGCTTCACTATCAAGGAGAAACAGCAACTAAAACTTCACTTTGAGATAAGTGATTGACTTGGTAATTATTGTCCATAAATTAAAAAGACTTTGAAGAAAGATAGTATCAAATGATCATGTGTATTTACCCCACCATGTTTTACTGGACATTGACAAGTTCTGGGGGAAAAATAATAATAATAATAAACACAAATAATTAATATTTTAAAGAAGTATGAACTTCCAGAGAGCTATGTAACTAATTATGATTTATCCCTAAATACTTTCATTGTTGTTGTTGTTGTTATGTGCCATCGAGTCGGCCCCGACTCATAGCGACCCCTCCTTGGGTTTCCGAGGCAGTATAACTACGGAAGTAGGATTGCCCAACCTTCCTTGTTATTATTATCATTCAAATTACATAATTTTTAGAAGATTTCAGTAATTTACCCAAGGCACTAAGCTAAGTTATTCAAGATGGAATGCAAATGTAGGCCTTTCCTGTTTCCAATTATCTTGCTCACTGTGTGTAGCAATTATTACACTTCCTACATGTTTTGTACTTTGTGCTGACTATGATTCAGCAGAGCCCACATGTTGTTATGTGCCATGAGGTCAGTTCCAACTCATAATGCCCCTGTGTACAACAGAATGAAACCCTGCCTGGTCTTGCGCCCTCCATGCAGTTATCGCTATGCTTGACCCCATTGTTACAGCCATTAGGTCAATCCATCTCCTTGAGGGTCTTCCCTTTTTTTGCTGATCCTCTACTTTACCAAACATGTAAACTGATTAAGTATAAAAAATGTAATTGTTTGTCATTATTATTTATTTATTTTTCCCAGAACTCTTCAATGTCCCAATAAAGCAGGGTGGAGAAAGCACACATGATAATGTGCTATTATTTTCCTTTAGTCTTTTCAATTTATGGGCAATAATTACCAAGTCAGTCACTTATCTCAATCCCTTCTCCAGGAACTGATTTCTCCTCATAACTTACCCAAAATACTTAAGTGGGAGTCTTGCCAACCTCACTTTTAAGGACCATTCTGGCTGTACTTCTTTCAAGACAGATTTATTCATTCTGGTAGTCCGTGGTATAGTCAATATTCTTCATCAACACTATAATTCAAAGGCATGAATTCTTCTTCAGTTTTCCTTATTCATTCTCCAACTTTTGTGTGCATATTGTTGTTGTTGATATGTGCTATTGAGTCGGACTCAATTCATAGTGACCCCTCCTTGGGTTTCCGAGGTGGTATCACTGTGGAAGTACATTGCCTCACCTTCCTTCTGAGGAGTAACTGGTGGGTTTAAACTGCCAGCCTTCTGGTTAGCAGTCAAGTGCCTTAGGCACTACGCTACGAGATGGCTTGAGTCAGTTTCACCTTAGTCACCAAAGTCACATCTTTTCTTTTTATCATTTTATACAGCACTTTGCAACAGATTTTCCTGATGTAATAAGTACATAATTTCTTGACTGCTTCTTCCCTGAGCACCGATTGTGGAACCAAAATTAAATTATTGACATATTCAGTATTTTCTTTGTTTATCCCGCTGTTACTTACTGGTCTAGTTATAAGGGTTTTCACTTTCTTTATGTTGAGGTGTAATCCATACTGAAGCCTGTAGTCTTTGATCTTCATTAGTAAGTGCTTCATGTCTTCTTCCTTCTAAGCATGCAGTGACTCACATGAGTAGAAATAGATCACCAATAATAAACAGAAAGATAAAAATTAAGTTATTTCTAAGGCTGTATTAGGAATACAAACCATAAAACAGCTGTTTCTGTACAAGGGTTTGAAAATACCTAAGAGACAGATACTCAGTAGGAGTGAGTCAAGGAGCAAAATAAAATCTGGATTGGGTTTCTTATGTGTTTTGCTTCAGTGACCTCTCACTGGTGATTGTGAGATAATTGTTAAATGTCAAGAAGCAGACAGCAGTAAACCATGGCAGGTGCCAAGGCAAAGACTTATTTTCATTACTTTCTGGCATTACCTGCAAAATGCAAAGAGGTTCATGAAGTACAGTACAGCTTGCAATTAATGAAAGAAAGTTTGGAATCTACCAGAAGGAATGGCTTACTATCAAGTGAAAATATGATTTTGTTGCCTTAATTTTGAAGCACAACTCATAACCTTTAAGAATATACTTTCCACTACTGTTACCTCATCTCTCTCCAATCATTTTTGATATTAGGGTTCAACCATGCAGAACTAACAGTTATTAAGAGACGTATGTGCCAGTCATACACCCAGCTGAACAGGAACATGAGTAGTATATCTGAAAAATAAAATGGCTGCCAAAAAAGAGAAATATATTGAACCTTGAAAAATGTTTAATGTCCATTCCCATGGTGACTCAATATATTTATTTTGATGTGACTTGTAACTCAATCATTCAATTTATTGGTTTCTTAGTAGTTGCTTTAAGAGTCCAATTGCAGTCAGAGCTATTCACCAGCTTGTTAAGAAGTTGATGTCTCAGATGAGGGAATGTGCACTTGTATTTACAAAAGACACATATGATTAGGGAAGCTCTAGTGACATGGTGCCTAAGGCATTTGCTAACCAGAAGGCTGGCAGTTCAAACCCACCTGCCACTCTCAGAGGGAAGATGGAGATAGCACCTCAGAAACACAAGGAGGGGTTGCTATGAGTTGGAACTGACTGGACAGCAGTGAGTTTTTTTGTTTTTGTTTTTTTACATATGATTAAAGAATTTGGAAAGTGGAATTGTATGATAAAAGTTATGAAAGGGTTCTTAGTTTATTTGAAGAAGTAAAGAAGAGATTACACAAACATTTTCAAGTACAAGAGTTAATATAGAGAGAATTTTGAATTGCCAGCAATTATGACCAAAGCAAATACACAATAATAATTTTTAATTGAATTACTAAAAAGGTAAAAAATGGTGGAGAATTTCTTGAGGGATTGATTCAGGGTTGATAGTTTCTTAACTATGGCACAGAGTCAATGATCAGAGATTATAGGTCCATTACAGAGATAATTATCCTTTAAATTTATTTTAAAACAAACAAGTCAGTTCTAGAAAAGATAGTCAAAGTCTATAAACAGTGTAAGTGGTTTGTCTTCACTTCTAACTATAAGGTTGGTAGTTCAAACACCCCCGAGCAGCATAGAAGAAAAGTCTAGCAATCTGCTACCATAAGTTTTACAGTCAAGACATCTCTACGGAGCAGATCTACTCTGTAATACATTCAGTTACCGTGAGTTGGACTCAACTTGTCAATAGGTTTGTTTTGCTTGGTTTTAAAAAGAGAGTCACTTTGTCCTGGGATATTAACTGGGTGATTTAGGGATTGAAAACAGGCTACCTTTACATTCAACTTAAGTGACTTCACAAGTCATTGAAAAAGTGCTAGCTATGCATGGAAGTGTGGTTACTATCTATCAGTAATCCTCCTCCTTACTCCTCAATCTCTTCAGTTACCTTAGTTTCCTAAGTCTGCCTTCCAAAGCCTATTAACTTAGCAATGATTCAATAACTATCTACTACATGTGTTTAGACTATAAAATTCTACTGAGCTACAAAGGTGAGTAATGTATAAGTTCATTGTTGTTGTTGTTGTTGTTATGTGCCGTCAAGTCGTACCCGACTCATAGCGACCCCTCCTTGGGTTTCCGAGGCAGTATCACTATGGAAGTAGATTGCCCCATCTTCCTTCCAAGGAGTGGCTGGTAGGTTTGAACCACTAGCCTTCTGGTTAGCAGTCAAGTGCCTTAGCCACTATGCTACCAGAGCTCCCATAATTTCATTAGGATAAGTGTTTATAATTAAACCAGAGAATTAAAGATACACAAAAAAATAGTTGTAATAAACATAGAGAATACCAAATACTATAAGAAAGTCACAGAAAAAAATAGTAATGAGTTTTGAGAAGTGAGAAATTATTTTCTATTTCTAGGATATAGGATAAAGAAAGTTTCCATGACAGCCTTGGCTTTTCAGCAGGGCTGAGAAGGATAACATAGATTGAATTTGGAAATATGAAGAGAAGAGTGTGAAAGAATATTCCAGGCAGAAGGAACAGACAGTGTGAGCATATGCACAGAGGAAGAAATGAAAAAAATAAAAATAAAAAATATAGGCGACACAATAAGTAGATTGGTTAAAGCATATGAATGCTGGGAGGAGAATAACAGACAATAAATTTACAAAAAGGAGATTTATAGGACCTTGGATATAAGCTTAAGAAATTTGCACTTTGTTTCCATAAATGTTAAGGATTCAGTGATAGGTTCAGAGAAGTGTATTGACATAACTACAAATTGTTTTTATGAGGCACAATATTTCTCTGATACCTTTCATTTACTGTGTACTGAGTATTCCTTTCTGGCTTTTATAATAATAATTATTATTATTATTTTAACCAGCACCACTGGGTACTGAATATATTTATTTATGTGTATGAGACTCTTTGTATATATAGTTATTGAAAATGAAGGAGAGAAATTAATGTATGGAACTGCAGAACACTGCATATTTGTGACCTGAGGAGTCATAGCCCAGTACTAACACCTCTTCACCAGTTACTGGGAAAACCAAAAAATGTCTTCTAAAATTTCTAGAAGGTCTCACATGGGTGGGAGTGGTGGCAGTAGAACATCCTGATTGAGAACCGCAGACTCTAATATATAGTATATATTGTTGTTTTTGCTGTTGTGTGTCTTCCACTCTATTCTGACTCACAGCAACTTTATAGGACAGAGCAAAACTTCCCCATATATTTTTTCTAGTCTGTAATTTTTATGGAAGCAGATTGCCTGGTCTTTGCTCCCACAGAGTGGCTGGTGGTTCAAACCACCATCCTTTCTGTTAGCTACAGAGCACTGAACAATTGTGCCACCAGTGCTCTTATTCTACATGTAGTTACATTTAATATTTGTAAATAAAAGGTCTGTTACTCATGGCCTAAACTATGCTAATTGGTGTTTCAATCATAAGGAATATTCTAATAAAGCAATTCTGTTTTGAATCAATTTAGAAATCCATTATCAGTAGTTTGGATTTTAATGATGTGTATCTGTATAGTCAAGAATGAGTAGTGATGCTGCAAAGAAATCCTTTTAACTTCATGAAGTCCCTCATTTCTCACACATCCTTTTTTGTTTAATATCTAAATAGATGGGTTTCAATATTCAAAGTTATATGTGGAATACCAGTTTGATGCAAAAGTTTTCCACTGCTAAATAGAAAGTTGGAAGTTCAGGTCCACTCAGAGGACATATCAGAAGATGTATATCAGAAGATATGCCTGGTTATCTACTTCTGAAAAATCAGCCATTGAAAATGTTAAAGAGCACAGTTCTACTATGACACATGTGGGATTGCCATGAGTCAATCAATTTAAGGACAACCACTACTGCTATCATACTGGATGGCTGATATGTTGTGTTGACATCAAGTCAGTTCCAACTTTTAGTAACATACACACACAAACTACTATATACATATATTAATAGTGTACTATATACTATACAACTATATATGTTTATACACTATATATTATACATTATTTGTGTATAATGCAACAGTGATAATATACAGTCTTAATTTCTTGCTTTCTGTATGGGTATCCATCTGTTACAAGCCATATCTTCTATTTGTTTGTATCTTCCTTAAGATTTAGGACAGATACACAGTTTATATTTGAAGTCATATGGAAAACACACATTTAAATTCAGTCTCTATCTATGGACCATATAATCTAGCTATAATGCCTTGGTCTATTCACTAACATCTTTAGATCTTAATTTCCTTTTTAATATATTAATTGAATGCTGATAACTATAGCTATCTAACTGTGTATCTGTCCTCAATCTTAAGGAAAATAGAAATAAGTAGAAGACATGGTTTGTAACAGATACCTGTACAGAAAGAAAGACTGTATATTATCACTGTTATATTATATGCATATAATATATAAAACATAGTGTATAAATATATATTGTTGTATATGTGTATGAACTCTGTTGGTATAGTGCCTAAGGTATTTGATTGCTAACCAGAAGGCTGGTGGTTCAAACCCGCCAGCCACTGCTTGGAAGGAAGATTGGAGAATCTAGTTCCATAGAGATACTGCTTCAAAAACCCAAGGAGGGGTTTCTATGAGTTGGAATCAACTTGACAGCAGTGAGTTTGGTTTTATGGTTTGTTTTTTACATGTATATAGTAGAACAATGTTGATATACATATATAGTAGTGTGTGGGTGTGTGTTACTAAAAGCTGGAATTGACTTGGATTCAGAAGAGGACGTGGAATAAGGGATATCATTGATGATATCAGATAGATCATGGTTGAAAACAAAGAATACCAGAAAGATGTTTATTTGTGTTTTATTGACTATGCAAAAGCATTTGATTTTATGGATCAAAGCAAATTTTGGATAGCTTTGAGAAATATAGGAATTCCAGAACAGTTAATTGTACTCATGAGGAACCTGCACATAGACCAGGAGGCTGTTGTTCAAACAGAACAAGGGAATACTGCATGGTTTAAAATCAGGAAGGGAGTGTATCAAGGTTATAGCATTTCACCATACTTATTCAGTCTGTATGGTGAGCAAATAATCTGAGAAGCTGGACTATATGGAAAAGCATAGGCATTAGGATTGGAAGAAGACTCATTAACAACCTAAAATATGTAGATGACACAACTTTTCATTTTCAAATGCCTTGAAGCACTTACTGATGAAGATTGAAGATTACATTCTGCAGTATGGATTAAACCTCAATATAAAGAAAGCAAAAATCCTCATAACTGGACCAATACACAGCGTCATAATAAATGGAAAAAATATTGAAGTTGTCAAAGACTTCATATTAATTGGTTGTACAATCAGCACCAATGGAAGCAGCAATTAAGACATCAGGTGACATATTGCATTGGGCAAGTCTTTTGCAAAAGAACTCTTTCAAGTGCTGAGGAACAATGATGTCTCCTTGAAGACTAAGGTGAACCTAACCCAAGCTATAGTATTTTCAATTGCCTCCTATGCATGTGAGAGCTGGACAATGAGTAAGAAAGATCAAAGAAGAGTTGATGCTTTTGAGTTGTGGTGTTGGTGAAGAATACTAAAATTACTATGGACTGCTAAAAGAACTAACAAATATGTCCTGGAAGAAGTGCAGCCAGAATGTTCTTTGGAAGCGAGAATGGCCAGACTTCATCTCATCTACTTTGGTCATGTTGTCAGAAGGGGTCATTCCCTGGGGAAGGATATTATGCTTGGTAGAGGGGAAAGTCAATAAAAAAAGGGAAAGCTCTCAACAAGATGGATTGACACTGTGGCTGCAAGGATTGTGAAGCTGGGACAGAACTGGGCAGTGTTTCATTCTGTTGTACATGGGGTCACTGAGCCAGAGACAACTCAACAGCACCTAACAACAACCATACTCTATAAGAGGTTTTTTTTTTTTTTGGAAGATAAGATATAACAACATCTTGGTGTTCCTTACTTAATCTTATCTCAAAATTGGCATGCAATTTAATTTGCCTTTTTTCCTTCTCCTCTGCATTCGATTACTAAATCTCTGGACAAGCATTAATTCTAATGTGATAGCATAAAGAATCTACAGCATTGGAGGATATTGATGAATTATATTGATGACATAATTAAAGCAATCAATAACTAGTACTATTTTTCACAGGAAAGTATGAGCCAATTCTCAGTAGACCCCATGATAACCAAAATGTAAAATTCAATTTTCAAACTGGAAATTCTCAGCTTTCATACTGAAACCACTTATTTTTAGCCTCTCCAAACTCAAAAGTAATAAGCCTAGAACAGACAACTTCCATATTCAAAATGAAATGTTGTGTATTTGAGTGTATGTTATTTTTAAGATACTCTATATTGATTATAGTATATATTGATTAATCAGAAGGAAGATTGGGCAATCTACTTCTGTAGTGATACCACCTTGGAAACCCACTGAGTGGTCACTATGTGTCTGATCCAACTCAATGGGAGTGAGTTTATAAATTGATTAAAAGGTGCTCTGGTGGCATAGGGGATAAGACATTTGGCTGCTAACTAGAAGGTTGGTGGTTCAAACGTACCAGATACTCTGTGGAAGGAAGATGGAGCAATCTTCTTCCCTAAAGATTTACAGCCTCAGAAAGACAATGGGGGTCACTATGAATTGGAATCAACAGGATGACAGTCAGTTTCATTATTTTCTTGCTTATTCTGTATTCCAGAGGGATTACATAAATATGTGATGCCACTATTCATGAACTCAACCAGTGGTGCAATCATTTTAATACTGATATGCTTCATTACAAATAAATATAATTCAAAGAAAATCTTACATGAATATTCTCCAAGGAACTGAACAAAAATAAATGTTATACTAAGCAGGATATTATTACAGAAGGATTATATTGTGTGCAATGTACTCCAGCAAAGCTTAGAGAAACAGTCATTAAGTAGGTTGGCTGTAAATTTGTTTCACTAGTTAATTAAATCCAAGAGTTTGCAAGACAGGCCATCATACTATGTTACATTTCATTTCTTAAAACACAGTGATCTTGTGAAATTTGCTAACAAGTCTGAAAGTGTAGTAGGGAACATTGAAATTTGTTCATGATCCCTCTTAATCCAAGATGGATGTTCTGTACTCATTTTAATTTTTGTTTGAAAAGAAGTGGTTTTCTTTTTGTTCCTTATTTTGTTTTGTTTTTCAGAACAGAATAAACATAAATACCCCTCCTTATTCATTTAGTAAGGAGTCCTGGTGGCTTAGTTGTTACAGTGCTTGATGGATAATCAAAAGTTATTGGTTAGAACCCACCAGCTTCTCTGTGGGAGAAAGATGAGGCAGTCTGCTTCTCTAAAGATTTACAGACTTACAAAACCTATGGGGCATTTCTAATCTGTCCTATAGAGTCGCTATTCATCAGAATTGATGTGATGGAAGTGGGTTTGTTTTTTTGGTTTGTATTCATTTTGCAAGGAGCCCTCATGTTGTAGTGATTAAGCACTACCGGGCTAACCAAAAGTTAGCAGTTTGAACCATCAGCTATCTGTGGGAGAAAGATGTGGAATCTGATTCTATAAATATTACAGCCTTGGAAACCTTATGGGGCACTTTCCCTCTGTCCAATTGAGTCTCTGTAAGTTGAGTTGGAGTCAATGCTACACAACAACAGCTAAATTTTTTACCGTAAAGTCATGAAAGAAGGGAAAGAAGACTTTTCAAAATGCCTTAGAGATGGGGGATCAAAATGGTGAAGTATATGGATGCTGCCACTTACTCTTCCAGCAACTAACCTGCTAAACAATGAAAAGAACAATCAGACTAAGATCTCTGGACTGTGAACAACAGTAGAGGTGTTGGGGAGTCAGAGTTGAGTGCAAAGCAGGGGAGAGAAGGATCAGAGTGAAACAGAAGCTGGGAGTATGTACCTGCTGACTTAAGAAGTGCTTACTCATCACAGAAATCTTGGGACAGAGCTGGGTAACAAACACCTCTAACAGGGATTACAGAAAAGGAGGTAATTTGAGGACACTTTAGCCTGATATTTTTTTTTAAGGTGGCCCAAATTGGCCATGGGAATTCACAGGTTGCACAATTCGAATGGGGAAGGGAGACTGTGGCTCTGTGAGAGAGAGTTGTTCAATCTTGTAGAGGCCTGAGACAGACAGGCATTAAGACAGGTAGTAGGGCAAGGAGAATATTTCAAGCTGACCAGCAACACAGAAGGAAATTGCTAGTTCCCTGACCACAGCAGGACACCATGGGAGCCTGTGCAGGTGCTCCCATGAAGGAAAGACAGAGAGCTCCCCACATTTGCCATGGAAACGTCAAGCCCCATAGTGCATCAGTGTGTGTGACCAGGTAAATATATATCTGCATCTGCAACCGGGTAAACCCCACCCCTCATACATGAATATTGAATTCTACAAATCAAACATACAGAATTGCTGAATCAGCACTGAAAAATATCTAAAGATAAACCAACTCATCGTTCTTAAGAAGATACTAAGCTGACTGTTCCTGGGTTGATTGTGACTCATAGCTACCCTGTGGGGTAGAGTGGACTTGCCCCATAGGACCAAGCCTGTGAGTCTTTGTGGAAATGGGTTGTTGTATCTTTCTCCAATAGAGTGCCTGGTGGGTCTAGACTCTGGCCTTTGAAAGGGCAGCCAGGTACTTGTCCACTGCTCCATCAGGATATGCACGATCTGAAAATTTCCCCACAAAAACAAGAATATACAATTTAAAGTAAAATAAAGATAGCAAAGTGGCTCAAGTTCACTAAAGAAAAGTAAAATACCCAAAATCCAAAGGAAGAAGGACCAATCAAAAGCAAAACATGAACAAGAGGATATTTCTCCTATAGGGCCAGACAAATACAAATACTTCATCATTTTTTCAGATTATGGTGGAAATGTGATGAAGGAAACAAAAAACATAGGAAAAAAAATTAGTGGAAGTCAAGAATCAAACAGAGGAACAAAATGAGAGACCAAACAAAGAAATTGAAAACGTTAAAAAAAAAAAAAAAAAAAAATCCTGAAGAGAATGACTGGAATTGAAGAATAAAGCAATTAAATTAGATAAAGAGTATGATAGTCTAACAGACAGAAGATAGAACAAATGGACTGAAACATGAAATAACTGAATTTATCAAGTCTAAAGAAAAGCAAACAGACCCAATAAGAAATATGGAATTCGATTAAGAAATCTAACATTAGAATGATTGGAATTATAGAGCACCATGACAATAACGAAGGCACAGAAACAATTTTCCAAGAGATAATCAGAGAGAATTTCCCACACCTGAAAAGAGAACCAAGCATGCAAATACAGGAAGCTACATGAACCCCAATCAGAAGTGACATAAAAGGATCAATTCTGCACCATATCCTAATAAAATTCTTGAAAACTACAGAGAATTCTGAAAACAGCAAGAGAATTATGCCATATAGCATACCAAAAGCCTTTCACAAGAATTTCTACCCAGAAACTCCAGAGGCCAGAAGACAATATGACAAGAAAGTTGTGAGGATTTTTGTTTTCTTTATATTGAGACATAATCCATACTGCAGACTGTATTCTTCAAATTTCATCAGTAGGTTCCTTAAGTCATCCTCACTTTCAGCAAGCAAAGTTGTATCGTCTGCATATCTCAGGTTGTTAATGATTCTTCCTCCAATCCTGATACCATGTTTTCCTTCATATAGTCCAGCTTCTC
>NW_006921838.1:101444-102527 GCF_000298275.1 Orycteropus afer afer
TAAATCAACATCTCCAACAATTAGAAGAAGAACAGCAAGAGAAGCCTACAGTCACCAGAAGAAAGGAAATAATAAAGACTCAAGCAGAAATAATTGAAACAGAAAATAGAAAGACAACAGAAATAATCAAAAAGACCAGAGTTGGTTTTTTGAAAAGATTAATATAATTTACAAAACACTGGCAAATTTAAGAAAGGAGAAAATACAAATAACACAAATAATAAATGAAATGGGTGACATCACATCAGAACCAATTGAAATAAAAAGGATAATATCAGGATAGAATGAAGAATTGTACTCCAGCAAATTTGTAAACCTAGAAGAAATGGACATATTTCTAAAAATACACAGCCTACCTAAAAACACAGACTGATGTGGAAAAGTTGAACAGATCCATAACAAAAGAAGAAATTGAACAGGTCATAAAAAAATTATCAACAAAAATGTCCTGACCCAGATGGTTACACCAGAGAATTCTACCAAATATTCAGAGAAGAACTGACTCCAAACCTACTCAAAATATTCCAAAACACAGAAAAGGATAGAATCCTCCCTAACACATTTTATGAAGCAAGTATAACCTTGATACAAAAACCAGGCAAAGACATCACTCAAAAGGAAAACTACAGATGAATATCCTTCATGGATATAGATGCAAAAATCTTCAACAAAATCCTAGCCAACAGACTCTAACAACATATCAAGAAAATAATTCATTATAACCAAGTGGGGTTCATATCAGGTATGCAAAGATGGTTCAACATTAGAAAAACAATCAAATTCATCCACCACATATATAAAACAAAAGAAGTAACCACATGATCATATCAATCACTGCAGAAAAAGCATTTGATAAAATCCAACACCCATTCCTGGTCAAACCTCTCAGCAAAATAGGAATAGAAGGGACATTCCTCAACATAATAAAGGGCATCAATGCAAAACCAACAGCCAATGTTATTCTCAATGGAGAGAGATGAAAACCATTCCCCTTGCAAACAGGAACCAGACAAGGATGCCCTCTATCACCACTTCTATTCAACATTGTACTGGAAGTCCTAGCCAGGGCAATAAGGCAAGAAA
>NW_006921838.1:103707-115228 GCF_000298275.1 Orycteropus afer afer
ATAAATAGACTATCAAGCACAACTCAAAATGCACAAACAGCAGAAGAGAAACTAGATGAATGGGACTTTCTCAAAATTAAATTTTTATGTGCTTCCAAACACTTCTCCAAAAAAGTCAAAAGAGAACCTACAGATTGGGGGAAAAAAAAAAAAAAATTGGCAATGACATATCTGACAAAGGACTTATCTCTAGAATGTATAGAAAACTCCAACACCTCAGTAACAAAAAGGCAATCCTATTAAAAACTGAGCAGAAGACATGAATAGACACTTCAACAGGGAGGATATTCAAGTATTCAAGATATTCAGGCCAACATACATATGAAGAAAAGCTCACAATCATTAGCCATTAGAGAGATGCAAATCAAAACAACAATGAGATACCATCTTATACCAGCACTAGCAGCAAAGATTAACGACAGAAAATAACAAATAATGCTGAGGATGTGGAGAGATTGGGATTCTCATACACTCATGAAGGGACTGTAAAATGGTACAACCACTGTGGAAAGCAGTATGGTGATTCCTTCAAAAATTGGAATTAGAAATACCATTTGACCCAGTCATTCCATTACTAGGTATATATCCTAAAGAAGTAAGAGCCATGACAAGAACAGACATGTGCACACCCATGTTCATCACAGCACTATTTACAATAACCAAAAGATGGAAACAACCTAGATGTCCATTATCTGAGGAATGGATAACCAAACTATGGTACATACACACAATGGAATACTATGCAACCCTAAAGAATAACATCGAAGCTGCAAAATACCACATAATGTAGATGAACTTGGAGGACATTATGCTGAATGAAATAAGTCAATCACAGAAGGACAAATATTGTATTAGTCCATTATTATAAAAGTCAAGGAAAGGTTTATATATGGAAGGAAATTTTCTTTGTTGGTTACCAGGTGTGGGAGAGGAGGGGAGGGAACACTGTTAGATAGGCAGAGATAAGTATTGATTTGGGTGAAAAGAAGGGTAATGTATCAAATATGAGAGATCAACACAGAGGCCTTAAGGAAGAGGAAGATATAGAAAGGTACATGAGAGGTGCAGACAAGATGAACCCATTTGCACATACAGTATAGCATTGTCAGTATGAAGGCAAACATGGTTATAAGGGTGGATAGATGGGTGGGCAGGCTGAACTATTAGGTATCTCTATGCAGTGGGGAGTGTACCCAAGACCATATATAGGATCGCCAGACAATGGTTTTACAAGCTTATTTGTATGTTCTGTAAGAATTCCCAGGTATATAGTAGAGTTGACAAGGGACAAAGTTGTAGTCACTTCTTTTTCACAGCTAGCTACCCAGAGGTTTCGAGTAGTTGAACTGGTGGTCTTGGGACCATAGTCACAGGGGACATCAAGCTCAAATAGTACATAAAACATTGTTCCATTTCCCACTTTGGCGATTGGTGATTGAGATCTTAAAAGCTTACAAGCAGCCATCTAGATGCAACGATGGGTCTCTCCCCAACCAGAGCAAAGAAGAATGAAGAAAACCAAAGATTCATGGAAACAATTAGTCCAAGTGACTGGTACACTGAGTGATCCACAGCCTGTACAACTATGAGACCAGAAGAACTAGATGGTGCCTGGCTACCACTGTCAACAACTTGGAGGAGCATCTATGTAGGAGATCCTGGATAAAGAGAGAGAACAATGTGGAACAAAACTCAAAATAATTTTGAAAAAAAAAAAAGGAGGGACCAGGTTTGCTGGTCTGATACAGCCTGGTAGAACCACTGAGACTATATAGCCTCTAGCTGCCCTTCAGGTCTGGAATTGAACCCATACCTGTGGCTTCCAGTCAAGCAAAAGATAGGCTTATGAGTTGAACATTTACCTGAGGTAGATACACTCCTTGGAGAGAACAATCATGGTGGAATAGAAGAAGGGCGGTTTATGCATAGGGATACAGCTCAGGGGGTAGGAGTACATGGAGACAGACACAGGGAAGCCATAACTATCAGGAGGAAGTGAGAGGGAGATGTTGCAGTGAGGTAAATTGTAGTCAATGTCATGAGACAAAGTATAGGTGAACTGCTGTATGGAATGTGAATTTGGTCTGTGAACTTTCACCTAAATCACAATTAAAAAAAAAAAAAAAAACTTAGGCTTATCAAGATACTTTAATAAAAGTGTAAATAGACAAGCTACAGACTGGGAAAATATCTTCAGGAATAAATTATCCAATAAATGTCTGTCCTGGCTTAGGTTCTTTAGAGAAGCAAAACCAGTAAAGCTTATACACCCATATATAGAGAGATTTATCTCAGGAAAATGGCTCACACAGTTATAGAGGCTGCCAAGTCCCAAGTTCCTGGATCAAACATCAAGCTGGAGACTTTTCTGAACTCCTTCAGCTTCAGGAGCTGACGAACACAAGATGGCAGACATTATAGCAGGGTGCTGACTTTGGCTAATGCTGAATCCAATACAAGCAGGCAAAATGTGGACACAAGATAGTTGCAGAGGCTGACACATCCTAAGTTCATGGACCAAATGTCAAGCTAGAGGTTTTTCCTGACTCACACAGCTGCAGGGGCTGAGGAATCCAAGATTGGCAGGTACCACAACAGAATCCAGATCCAACACAAAGTTCTTGAATTTTCCCAGGATGTCAATGGATTGGCTGCTCAAACTATATCCCACCATGGAGGTGACTACCTTATGTCAAATCTCATAATGGGAAGAACCATACCACAACTGCTTATACCCTCAGAATCATGGTCATGGCCACGTTGACACACAACTTTAACACACAGGGTTTAATCTCTGAAATCTATAGAAAATTGCAACAAGTAAACAACAAAATGACAACCCAATCATAAAATGGACAAAGGATGTGGGCAGAATCTTTATCAAAGAGCACATCCAGCCAACAAACATATGAAAAGATGTTCACAAACTAAGCCATTAAATAGATGTGATTCAAAACTACAATGAGATTACAATCTTACTGCAGCTAAAATGACAGTGTTTTTTTTTTTAAGATAGCAACAAATGTCAGTGAGAATGTGGAAAGACTGGAGCCCTTACCGATTGCTAGTGGGACTGTAAAATGGTACAACTACTATGGAAAACAGTGTGACACTTTCTCCAAAACTAGAAATAAAACAAAAACTATGATTCAACAGTCCCACTCCTATTTATACACCATAAACCAAACCAAACCAAACACTGCTGTGGAGTCAGATCTGACCCATAGCAATGCTTGCTTGGGTTTCTGAGGCAGTATCACTACAGAATTAGATTTCCCAACCTTCCTTCCCAGGAGCAGCTAATGGATTTGAACCACCAGTTTAGCAGTCAAATGCCTTAGGCACTATGCTACCAGAGCTCCTGTTATACACCCTACAGACCTAAAAGTAAAGACATGAACAGACATGCACACCTATGTTCACTTCTGTTTTATTCACAATAGCAAATAAATGGAAGCGACAAAGTGCCCATCAACAGATAAATCAATAAAAAAATTATGGTACATACACACAGAGGAATACTCCCAAACCATAAAGAACAGTAGTGAATGGATGGACCAGGAACACATAATGCCTTGTGAGATAAGTTAAGCATATAAAGACAATTACATAATCTCTCTTTTATAAGATGACAAGAACATATATATATATATATATAGAGAGAGAGAGAGAGACAGAGAGAGAGACAGAGAGAGAGAGAGGGAGAGACCAGTATTCATTGGTGGTTAGCTGGGAGAGGAGTAGAGAAGGGGAAAGTAAGCTTTAGATCATAGAGACTTGTTATTTATTTGTTTTTTTTCCAGTGATGGAGAAGTGGCTCCAAATGTGGGTATAGTGAGGACAAAACAACCAAAGTAAACATGAGCATATATGAATTGGTATAGGCATATTGGTATATGGGTAGGTACAGGTGTGTGCAGAGGTGAGAAAAGATAGAAGTACGTATACACCTAAAATCTCACTACTGTTGAGTCGACTCTGATCCATAGCAACTCTGTAGGACAGAAGAGAACTTCCCTATAGGGTTTCAAAGGTGGTAAATAGAACAGTGGAGAACAGAGGATTCCCTGAGACTATCTTCCTGATATTTTCTGTAAACCTAGAACCAAGCGTATCTCCTGAGATCACCATTTGGTGAAATAACACAGTGGCACAAAAATAAAAGACATTACCCTTAAGATTGAAGCTCTACTTAAAAATCATAAGTATAAGACCAAAATATTAATGATTCCTCAAAAGCAAAAATTAGAAGAAACTCCAAAACCAAAACCAAACTCACTGCCGTGGAGTCAGATCTGACTCATAGAGACCACTCCTTGAGTTTCCAAGGTGGTATCACTGCAGAAGTAGATTGCCCAACCTTCCTTCTGAGGAGTAGCTGGTGGGTTTGAACTGCCAGCCTTCTGGTTAGCAGTCAAATGCCTTAGGCACTATGCCAACAGAACTCCCTAGAAGAAACTAAAGTATTGGAATGGAACAGAGAGAGCACAATTACAAGACAATGTTGGCACATTGTGAAAAACGTAACTAATGTAACTGAGCAATTTCTGCACAAATTGTCTAATGGGAACCTAACTTGTGTACACTTTTGTCAAAAACTTAATGGAAAAAAAAAAAAAAAAAACTTTAGGAAAGCAAATAGGACATTAGCATTAATGAAATTCTGTTTACGAGTAGGACTTTATCCTAGGAACTGAGTAATCTATGGCTTCAAACCACTTTGAAGGAAGACAAACCAGAACAGACTTCAATTTTTCAACCAAAAGACTGGTGGCTCAAACCCACCAGCCACTCCTTGGAAGAAAGATTGGGCAATCTACTTCCATAGTGATACTGCTTTGGAAACGCAAGGAGGAGTCCCTATGAGTCAGATCTGACTCCAGGCAATGGGTTGGTTGGGTAGGTGATCCAGAATGCTAACAAGCATGGCAAAATTTATGGGTTGAAGCCATGGCATAGGAGACTCTGAAAAAGCATAGTGATCCCTTTCAGGAGCCTGATGTATGACATTGCAAGACCATGGAGGATGACACAGTCAAAGAGGCACTGTTGATTGCCATCTGCCATATTGCAGCTGGGCACTGTTGTTTTCCATTCAGTAAATCAAAAGATTTCGTTGTTAGGCAGTATACATGCTGTCCTTGTTTTATAAGAGGGATCTTACATTTCTAGCAGGACATTAAAATGTCATTTTCCCCACATTGGTTAGCATTCCAATTCACCCACATTTTAAAAATTTAGGTTCGTTCCAGTGTCACTTCACAGGCCATGACTGAACTGGTTAAAAATCCTGATACAATCTCTGAATTTTTCAATAGCTCTTAACTCTTTAGATAATTAGTGACTTATTACAAAGTTAACAAAACTAAAATCAAGGAGAACAAACAATATGGTTAAGGTCATACACTTTGATTTTTAAAATTTGATTTAAAAATTGAAGGTGTTAAAATTTGAATCCAGTTTCCTCTGTGCCCAAAGCAAGTTTTCTATCTATTCCTCTTCTACCTTCTCACAAAATGCCTTGCTTTTAAAATAGGATCACTTTGCTATTGTTGTTGTTGTTATGTGCCGTCGAGTCGGATCCGATTCATAGTGACCCCTCATTGAGTTTCCGAGGCGGTATCACTATGGAAGTAGATTGCCCAACCTTCATTCCGAGGAGTGGCTGGTGGGTTTGATCTGTCAGCCGTCTGGTTAGGCACTACACTATAGAGCTCCCACTTCACTGTTAGGGAAAGAAATATAGTTGATAAAGTGGAATATACAACTTTGAAAAGACAAATGTTTGCACAAATACCACATCAATTAATTAACCTTTGGTTTATTAAATTTGATTACTGAAGGATTTCTAACAATTACGAATTTAATTAACAAGAATATCTTCCTAGATTAAATATCTCTCAAAATATGAAAATATTTGGACATTATACGAAATAATTGATATTGTTTATCTGTCATAGCTAAATTAAATATGAGTTACTTTTGGAAAAAATACCCACTGATTTGTGGACAAGAAAACAAATTCAGAACTGTCTTATATTTTTTATCTGAAAAGAATAATATTTTCATCATAATCATATTGTTTAGCTACTTAATATACTGGTATATTTCAAAGAATATATATAACATTCAAAGAATGTTCATACAGGTCACTTATGTAGAAAAAAATATTAAGCTATGAAAAGAAACAACATAATCACCACATTGATACTGTTACAAAAGCAACAAAAATGTCACTACTTTTTGTCTCATGCAAATTGGTTGTTCTCCCCAATCTTGGAAATTGCAATTTAGTCCTAGCGTTTAATCTTTCACGTGGCTAAAGAAGCTGCAATAGATATATGTGAAAGGAAAGGAAATGACTCATCTTTGCTTTCTCAATATACATCATGTAAATGTGATATCACAGAATGTCATTTCTGAGGCAAATACACACTTTTCACCCTAGAGTAGGCCTGACACTGTAGAATTCCAAAAATTTCAAGGTAGATGGGAAGAGAGGGTACATACAGTTTGTCTTAGACATCTATTCTCACATTAATTACATTGTAATTACTCCTAACTATGCTTAGTATGAGTTTCTGATTATTGCCCAACAGATGAAAACTACATGTAGATGGCTTAAAAAATCCAAGATTTCCAGCATCAAAATCCTTCTCGAAAATTTTACATTCATTCTGTATTTGGAAAAAGACATTCAATATTGTTTTATAAAAACAAAATACCAATGAAAATTTCAGAGGAAAATACCTACATGTATATGATAGGTCTGCCCAGCTATGGAGAAATAATAGCTAAAATGTATTGAATGCTTACTTTGTATAAGAAACTTTGTATTAATTTATTTAATTCTTATGGTGGTCCTGTAAGAAAGTATAGATGGCTTTATCTTACTTGTGAGGAAAATACATCTTCAAAAGGTATCAACAACATAACTAAACAACTATTTCTGATTACAGATTACTCAGTCAATAATCAGAGAGGTGAAATACTAATTTTCCAGGTAGTGGAGGACACAGCTGAGATTAGGAATTAGTTCTGCTTTGACTCCAAGGTCATGTTCCCAGCACATTTCTTAATACTTATTAGCATTTCTTCAAATTTACCAACTAATTGGGAATGATATATTCTGATATTGAGAGCTAAAAATGGAGTAGACACCTTAGAAAATGTGATGTTGGTTTAAGAGAGCCCTAAATAAAAGTTGTTGTTGTTAGATTCCATAGAGTTGGCTCTGATTCATGGTGACCTTATGTACAATGGAGCAAAACACCACCCAGTCCTGCATCAGCCTCACAATGCTTGCTATATCTGAAGCCATTGTTGAAGCTGTTATGTCAAACCACAGTGTTGAGGACCTTCCCCTTTTTCGCTGACCCTCCACTTTACCAAGCATGATATTTTTTCCAGGAAATGACAACATGACCAAAGTAGACAAGACAAAGCTGGCCATTCTTGCTTCTGAAAATAATTCTATGATGCTTTTTGGGCTTAGGTAGCATGTACGATGAGATGGAAAAATACCAAAAATGATGAAAGAATATTTTCTAATGTTCCAAACATAAATACAATGAATACTCTTTTAAGGACAGTATGTTGAGTGATGATTGTCACAAGTACTCCTTTGTGATGTTGAAATTTATTATAACCAAACCTAGTGCTCTTGAGTCAATTCTGACACATAGCAACCCTACATGACAGAGTAGAAGTGCCCTATAAGTTTGCCAAGGCTGTAAATCTTTACAGAATCAAACTGCCATATCTTTATCCTGCAAAGCATTGATGGGTTCAAACCACCAACCATTTAGTTACTGGATAAGCACTGTAACCACTGTACCACCAAAGTTTCTTAAAATTAAGAAAGGTACTCAAAATAAGTTCCCTTTATATACATTTATTATTTATTAAGTGAACCAATATTTTTATGGCTCTTAGGAGTGCTGTTATATCTCAAGGAAAGATCAATTTATTAATGGACCCACCATCTCCTTGTGAGACCACTCTGACCAAATTCTGGGAAATAGTTGCTCTTTATACTTGTGGTCAAATTACTCAGTTAGGGTTACATGGTACTTAGCATCTGTATTTTATATTATTTCCTACTAGACTGACCTGAATTGCACACATTTTCAATTTTTAAAATATATGTATTGTCATATCAGAAAAATTGTACCAGATAAAACTAAGAAGCAAATTATTTAATTTCACCAGTTCTTAGGACTATGGTTTTCAATGGAAAATAACATCAAAATGGGAAATGTTGTATTTTTTCATATCTTTATATTAAACTCTTTTTATTTATTTATTGTTTTTTTTGCTTTTAGCAAATAATTCTGGTATTGCTTATTGATGCACTTCTGCAAATATTCTAAATACATGATTAAAAATATTTTTCAGATAATGAATTGCTATGTAATATGATTAAAAAAGGAAGCTGGATGAAATGCCGTGGTGATTTTAATAATAAAATAAAATCTGTATTATAAATTGCTAAAGGTGTTAATGCTAACATGACATTCTGTGAGGAGTTAAACAAAGCAGATGCTTGAGAATTTGAAATACTCCCAAGAGTCTACTTCTTGATTACAAGAACTCATAATACAACCTTATTATGCTCCAGAGTACAGTTAAGGTAGAGAACTAGAGCTTGCTATATCTGCTGTTTCCTAAACTTTCTGATAACCCAAGACCCATGGTATCAAGGCACAGGAAAAAAAAGAGAGAAAAAAAAAAAATCAACCCATCTGATAAAAGAGCAAGGAGGTGGCATGTTTTGACCTCCACTCAGAAGGAAGGTTGGGCAATCCTACTTCCGTAGTGATACTGCCTCGGAAACCCAAGGAGGGGTCGCTATGAGTCGGGGCTGACTCGACGGCAAACAACAACAACAAAAACAACTAAGAGGAAGACAGAATCACCATCAGCAGCTCAAGACCTGTTCCTATGGGACCAGTCATGCCACCACCATCCAGCCCTCTTACCAACCTTGACGCCAACCATCCTTCCCGTGGCACCCACCACCTCTCTGCTGGGTTCTATAATTTGCTTTAGTGACCACATAGAAATCACAAATTATGGGGTTTATTAGGGAAGCAAAAAGCTGTAATTCAAGTTCAGGAACACACTCAGGATACAGTTTTGTGCCCTTAGACATGCCTTTCTGACCTTTGGCTTCTCAGCCTGGCCTCTGCCTCTATGGGCCTGGTAAGCCTGTCACTCTATCCCATGCCTCTTGATTCCACTCTGCCATCTCTCAGCCAGGTGTCTCTCTCAGTCAGGCATCTCTCTCAGCTTGCAGGGAGATTCCTTCTCTGCTTCTAGGAGAGCTCATCTTAAGCCTGGCAGAGTGGCAAAACTAACCAATCCCAGCATCAGCACTCTACACACCTGAGAGAGAGTGAACTTTCCCAGAAGATTACTTTGTGCTGCTCCAACAGAAATACCCCAGGTGGATGACTTTAACAATTAGGAGTTTAAAAGCAGTTACTCAGTTATTCACGGCAAATTTCACCACAGATTTAATTGGCAGTGTCATTATAGGGAATAACTACTATCAGCTGCCCAGCCAAGATGGCACATATTTGCAAGGTCTCACCCAGTAATCTGGAGGGAGTTACAAAGACCATGGCTAGAAAAGCCATACCTTATAATTCACTACATTGCATCATCTAGGAAGTTAACAAGAGTTACCTTCCAATGGAATGATTGACCCTTTGCAAAAACCTCTTGACTGCACCTTGGTCCTACTCAAAAGACACTGTTAGATATAACGGTGATTATATTTCTTGAGGACCTTTGTTAAGATAACAAGAATTTAGAATTTAGGTTGATTGGGCAAAGTATTTTGCTTGTGTGGCTGAAATCAATGTAGACAAATTTAGTTGCCAATAAACAAACACTGCATAAATCATGTTAATATAAGACTAGCAGGAGGGGCAAGGAGATAATGAAGAAAACATATTACTGTTCTGGAAGCCAGAAGAAGCAAGTATAAACAAAGAAGCTGTAATAGATTCCCAGAGCTGCCATAGCAGATTACTATAAAGTGGTTGTCTTGAAAGAACAGAAGTTTATTCTTTCACAGTTCCAGAGATGTTGTTGTTGTTGTTGCTGTTGTTTGCCATCGAGTCGGCCCCGACTCATAGCAACCCCTCCTTGGGTTTCCGAGGCAGTATCACTACAGAAGTAGGAATGCCCAACCTTCCTTCCGAGGAGTGGCTGGTGGGTTTGAACCACCAGCCGTTCCAGAGATAGAAATTTGAAATTGAGATGTTGCTTCTAGTGGTTGCCAGCACTCCTGAGCATTTCTGGGCGTGTAGTTGCATCATTCCAATCTCTACCTTCATCCTCCCATGGCCATTCTCTCCCTCTATGTCTTTCTCTGCTTCTCTTCTCTTCTTATAAGGACTTCAGTGATTGGATTTAGGACCTTCTCTAATCCAGAATGACACCACATCTTTATTTACATATTAATTAAATCTTTAAACATCTTATTTCTTAATAAGGTCACATTCACAGACATTGGGGGTGAAAACTTGAAAGTATCTTTTTGGATATAATACAACCCAATACCACAGCAGAATGTGTGGCGGATCAAGATGAATGATTGAAAACTATGACCCTTTTAAGGAAATAAAATACTGAACTTTATTAGAACATACCAATGATAGGAAAGCAGATGCTCAAAGCCTAGCTAACAAGATTTTGTTTTTGTTTTTCACTAGGCAGTATTGAGCGATTGAGGTTTTCAAACATGAGAATGACAAAATCATAGTTATACTTAAACAGAATAATTAAATATTGTTGTTGTTGTTGTTATATACCATCTAGTCGGACCCAACTCATAGCGATCCCTCCTTGGGTTTCCGAGGCAGTATCACTAAGGAAGTAGATTGCCCAATCTTCCTTCTGAATTAAATATTAGTAATGATATATTGAAAAAATAATAATAATAGCTACCATTTATCAGGAGTCCTGGGATGGTGCAGATGGTTAGCACCTTGTACTGCTAACTAAAATACTAGAAGTTCAAATGCACTCATAGGCACTTCTGAAGATAGGCCTGGTGATTGACTTCTCAAAATTCCAAACATGGAAAATATTTGGGGGCTCAGTTTTGATGTGACACACATGGCATTGACAGAGAAAACTCTATGGCAACTATAAAAGAAAAATCAAATACATTAAACATTTTCTATGTGCTATAAATTTTGCTAACCATTTTATCTATATTACCACTTTTTTTCCTATCAATTTACATAATAGTATTCAAATGAAGCAAGACTTATTTAGTTGCAAAGAGGACAAACTGTGTAACAGAAGCTTAAATTAAAAAATGAGTTATTTATAGTAATGGTACAAATGGCATCTCTTGGGCACATAAGACTGGACCTTTGGGCTTCAGGAACTAGAGAGATGGGATGTAAATCTATTATACTCTCTTTTAGAGGTGACTTGTTCTATCTCATGTTTATTTATTTATTTATTTATTTAAATATGTATCTTCTACTTTCTCATGATG
>NW_006921838.1:115598-124010 GCF_000298275.1 Orycteropus afer afer
TATATATATATATATATATTCTGCTCATGCAAGTGGCCTCAAAATTCTAAGGATCAATAAGATTGCTAGTATGAACACTTTACCCAGTGGCACCAACCACTTCTTGGTGCTATGTCCATACATTCTGATGAGCCTGAACACAGTACACATGTGCACAGTGCTGTCGAGGTGTAAATCATTATTATTATTTATAGAAAACAAACAGTACCCAATAGAAACAGATTTTTGGTGAACTGATCTCACTCTCTACATGTCACTTATGTAGCAGGATCAGCACTTACTTACATCTCAAAAAGGACTTCTGTTACATCTCAAAGTGGAATCCTTCCACACAAACCACAGTTAGTTGGCAGTTATGCAGTAGTTCAGGTTAGATTCTGTGTTCATAACACTGAACCCCAGGGCTTGAGTAACTCCCATCACTCTGCTCCATAGACTGTGCAACTATGGCCATACTGCAGGGTTAGGTGTTGTAAAATCCCTTAATGGGGGTCACTACCCTCTGCTCTGCTTGGCAAATATTACAGGTTTCAGCAGCAGCCATGCTGTCTGCACTGTTTGACAAGCCACCTTTGGCTACTCCCCCTCTGTTAGAGACCCCTCCTGCCTGAGGGTGCCCAGCTCCACTCTGTGGGCCAACTTGTTCATCACATCTGTCTCTACTAGTCTTATGTGTTACTGCCCCTGACCCATGTTGCAGACTTTATTTGGGTCAAGAAGTTCTCAGTAGAGGAACCCAGGTCCAAAGAATGTGCTCTCCTGCAGAGTCTTGATTATTGGGTGAATTTTCAAACCATTTATTTGTATAATAAACTGACCAATCCTTTGGCAGATTGCCATCTGACCAAATCATTTTAGGAAATTTACAAACCCAGATTCAAAATAGCCATATAAGAGAAACTCTGTACCACAATACTCATATTAAAACTACCTAATAGAGACTATTACTAGACTCAATGTACAAATATAAATGAAGCAAAGAGAGGTTAAGTTGCTTAACCAAATTTGTCAAGGCAATATGAGATGGTGTGATTCAAACTCAGGGAGTTCAGCTTCATATTCCTGAACTTAAAGACTGTGTCATGCCACTGCCAACAGGGACACTAGGTCAAAATCTACATCAGAACTGAGTCCTCCCTAAATGGAATTTGTTCACAAATATTTAGAAGAAGACTGTATTCTGTGAGGATTATTGGACTTTAGCAATTTTGTGGTGGGAGTAGGAAGCAAGGAGATGTAATAAGTGAGCTGGAATTCTTTAACTGATAATAATATCTTTTTTCTAGATGGAAGAAACACTAAACTGATACCTTCCACATTAACCAAGCCCAGGGTAAGTGCATAGTTAAGATACATTAAAATTCCAGTTAATGGTAAATATGAAAATTAAAAGATCAATACATAGTTTAAACAGAGGTGGAACTCTTTATAAAATCCTATTTTCCCATTGCTAGGAGACACTAAGAATCAAGATAACCAGGAAAACCTGGTAAAATAATTAATGCTTACAAAGTTTGCAAACAGTGGAAGGGCAGGTGATATAGAGGGAGAGAATGAGAGAGAGGGAGAAAGGTCAAAATATTAGAGTCAATGTATAGGTCCTTGACAAGTTGACATAAAGCTTAGGTGCGTGGATTTTGAAATCAGATTGCTTGCATGTGAATTTGTCTTTTGCTTTCTGAGCTTGGCATGTTATTCATCCTTTATATGCCTGAGCTTGCAATAAATTGGGATCAGTGATAATGTTTATTTTGTAGGGTTATTGAGAGGTTTGCATAGTTAATCTGTATAAAAATATGTAGTGGTTAAATAGTCATAATGATAATGTATTTGAGGCTAAGCACAAATCTGAAGTAAAGAATGCCTTCTTTTGAAGCTTTTGGAAAAAAGCTTCTTAAGACAATTTGGATTGCTAAAGAAAACCACAAAAAAAATAATAGAAATATGATTTGGAGTACATAATTGAATTAGATGAACCCATAACATATAAAATCTCATTATTGTACAACTACTTACATAATTCCCTATTACAGGCTTTTTAAAAACTGATCTAGTTGAAAAATAAAATAAAATAAAATAAGTGAAATATTCAGATAATTAAATATTTAACTTACCTTGGTTTTTCTTTGACAAAGCAAATGTCTTTTGCTATGCACTTCCTCAATTATATGCTAACACAATAAAAATTAACATAATTGTCTATTGTTTAAAGGTAATTTTTCAATTAACTCCACAGAAAGAATGTGTTATGAAATTAGTAATGTAAGTTGACTGAAAATTTGCTTTGTTAATGCACTCAGATTATGATTTCTGGTGAAATTATATTGGAAAGAACATCAAGTACTGGTGTTAGTGTTTCCAGAGTTACAGGCTACAATACAGGATATTTTTTCCTTGAGTTCATTCTTTGATATTCCATTTGAGTTTCTGTTCTTCCTCTTTGTCAAAAGCTGTTTACTTTCGTAAGGTTAGACTACAAAATGAAGAGGAAAGAAAAGAAGCATGTTTCTCAGATTCATATAGAAGCTTATTGAAAGTGGTTTAGGATAGCTGCTGAGTATCCAGTAGGTTTTAGGGGTGGTAGAAATTAGACATGATACATGATTAATCTAGAGAAAGACAATTAATTCTAGGATTACTGACTTATAATTTCTTTATTCATAAATTGCTTACATGTGTAATCTATTGCTATGTATCAAATTACCCAAAATTTAAAAAGAAAGAAAGAAAAACTCACTACTGTTGAGTCGGATCCAACTCATAGCGACCCATCCTTGGGTTTCTGAGGCAGTATCACTATGGAAGTAGATTGCCCAACCTTCCTTCTGAGGAGTGGCTGGTGGGTTTGAACCACCAGCTTTCTGGTTAGCAGTCAGATGCCTTAGGCACTACACCACCAGAGCTCCCAAAACTTTAGCAGCGTAAAACAACATACCATTTTTTTTTGTCTTCCAGCTTATGTGGGTCAGCAATCTGGACCTGGTTTATGTGAGTTTTCTACTTCACAGTCTCCCACAAAAGGCTGCAATAAATGAGTCAGAGCAGGACCTATGGTTCCATCTGAAGGCTAGACTAGACTGGGGAAGCATAGATTCCCAGTTTGTTGGCAGGAATAAGTTCCTCAAGGGCTAATGGACAGAAGATCTTAGTTCCTGACTTGCTATTATTTGAAGATCATCCTCACTTTCTTGCCATGTGGACCTCTGCCTCATGGCAGCTTTCTTCATCAAAGCATGCAACCTAAATCACAATAAAGAAAGAGTCTACAGCAAGAGAGAAAATCAAAATCTGTTATAGCCTAACCACAGAAGTTACAGTCCATCACCTTTTCTTTGTTTACCTCTCCTTTGAGATGTTTCTGTTGGTTAGAAATATGTCATTAGGTCCAGTCCACACTCAATGGGAGCGGATTACCCAAGGGTGTTAATACCATGAAGAAAGTATCATTAGACACTGTCTTAGATGTCTTTGTACCACACTTTCCATCACATTGTATTATCACTGCTGTTTCATGAGGATAAACAACTTATCACTGAACAAGTAGGTCACCTATCCTGTTCTAGATTGAATTGTGGTGTCTCCCCAAAATGTGTGGAATTCCTGGCCCTTAGACCTGTGGATGTGATCTTCTGTGGAAACAAGGTTTCTATTTTTTATGTTAATGAGGCCATACCAGTAAAGAGGGGGATCCTAAACTTAATCACTTCTGAGCTATTTAAAAAAAAAAAACAGAATAGGCACAAAGACCCACACACAGATGGAAGACAGGCATCATGTGAAGACTGTTCAGAAGCCATAGAATGTCAAGGAACCAAGTAACATCTGGGAATATGCACAAGGAAGAAATCAACACGTCAAGACTCTTATTTGGACTTTTAGTTTTTAGAATTTTGAGAAAATAAATTTATGTTTTTCAAAGCTACTGACTTGTGATATTTATGTTACAGCCATACTAGGAAACTAAGTCATACACCAATGTCTCTCTCCTCAAAAGCAAAATATGAGAAAGAAGTATATGCCTTTAAGATGTCTATTCATACATTTAGTCCTCACAGATAGTGATTTAAACAGTCTTACTCTAGTTCTGTGTTTAATAATTCTTTACTCCACTGATGTTCCCAGCCATATTTAACTTGCTCCCCTACTGTTCTACTATATTGCTTGAATCAGAGCTGATCTAGTGGAAAGAAGATTGCATTTTGCTTTTACATTGTAGCATACCAGCTTGCTGCCTCAGTAGCTAATGAGGAAGTGACTGCTTCTGGAACACAGCATTTGATAACACAGCATTTGTAAACTACATACAACCAGTGTTTAGCAGCAGGAACCACAATATCTCCCACTGAGATCCAAAGTCCACATATGTCAAGTGGAACTCCCCAAGGTTGAGGGAAACTGTAGTCTTCCTTTTCCATATTAGTAACTGACCATGGATGGCTAGATCCTGGCTGGAAGCAGACACTACCAGAAAGCTGTTTACCTTTGTTTTTTTGACTATGCAAAAGTATTCGTCTTTGTGGATCATAACAAATCATTGACAACATTGCAAAGAACGGGAATTTCAGAGCAATTAATTGTGCTCATGTGGAACCTGTGAACAGTCCAATATGCAGTCGTTGGAACAGAACAAAGGGATACTATGTAGTTTAAAATAAGGAAATGTGTGTATGGGTATTGTTTCCTTTCACCATACTTATTTAGTTTGTATGTTGACCAAGTAATTTAAGAAGCAGACTGTATGATGGAAAATGGGACATCAGGATTGGAGAAAGATTCATTAACAACTGCAAAATGCAGATGTCACAGCTTGCTTGTTAAAAGTGAAGTGGACTTGAAGCACTTACTGAGGAAGATCAAAGACTGCAGCCTTCACTATGGATTATACTTTAATATAAAGAAAACAAAAATCTTCACATCTGGACCAATAAGCAATATCATGATAAACAGAAAAGTTTGAAATAGTCAAGGATTTCATTTTATTTGGATCCACAATCAACCCTCATGGAAGCAGCAATGGAGAAATTAAATGGCATATTGTACTAGAGACACCCACTTCAAAAAACCTCTTTAAAGTGTTAAAGACTAAAGATGTCACTTTGAAGACTAAGGTGTGCCTGACTCAAGCCATGTTATTTTCAATCACCTCATATATATGTGAAAGACAGACAGTGAATGTTGTTGTTATGTGCCACTGAGTTGGACTCAACTCATAGTGACCCCTCCGTGGCTTTCTGAGGCGGTATCACTATGGAAGTAGATTGCACAATCTTCCTTCCGAGGAGTGGCTGGTGAGTTTGAACCGCCAGCCTTCTGGTTAGCAGCCAAGTGCCGTAGGCATTATGCTACCAGAGGTTCTAGACAGTGAATAAAGAACACTAAAGAAGAATTGATGCATTTGAATTATGGTGTTGGTGAAGAATGTTAACTCTATCATGGACAGCCAGAATAATGAACACATCTGCTTGGAAAAAAAATACAGCTAAAATGCTCCTTAGAAATGAGGATGGAGACTTTGTCTCTCATACTTAGTACGTGTTGTTAGGAGAGACTAGTCCCTGGAGATGGATACTTGGTAAAGTAAAGACTTGCAAAAAAGAGGAAAACCAAGAGGTAGATTGGCATAGTGGCTGTGACAATGAACTCAAACTTCTCAAACACAGGACTGTGAGGCACGGGATGGGCAGTGTTTCAGTATGTATGTACAATTGCTATGAGTTGGAAGTGAGTTGACAGCAGGAAATAACAACAACCACAACTCTGGACATGAATTCTGAAGTCAAAGAAATCACGATTAGTAGTTTTGTACTCAGTACTACTGTACAGCTTTGTGACCATGGGAAAATAACACAATCTGGAAAGCCTAATATCCTGCCATGAAAATAATAATATCATCTTCTGTAATAACACTTTTGTTTAAGGAAATGACATAATTCATATATTGTGCTTTAGAATCTTGTTTAATGATTTAGTTATCACAAGCTTCCTGTCTTGACTGTACCGTATACACGGTTTTTCTCTTTTAATTGCTGTTTTTTTCCTCCATAATCATTTTTTCATAATCATTTGGTGTTAATTATTATTCAGATATCTAACTCAGATTACTTCTCAAATTTTTTTTCATGATGGCTCAAGGTCAACATAATTAAAATCAACAATTCTATTCTTCCTCAGAACTTATTTACTTGTGATTTTGTTGCTCATTTACAATGTGCCAGGCTACCTTAGCTTCTTGGATATACAGATAAATAAGACATTAACTTCTGCCATAGGCCCTACTTGAAGGTGTCAGTGTTTATCAATCTCTGGGACTCCCTAGCCCTAGAGTGAATATGTGAAGCTCATTTTTACTACTCATAAAATAATCATTAGATTGTTTTTCTCTATGTGCTAAATGTATCTAATATTTGTTGGTCATATCATATTTTTGATCAGTATGTACCTCAGATTAGTAACTTGATTTTTGTCAAAAAAAGAATAAAGATTCTTTTTTTTTTTTTTTGTCAATTGCTCTCCCAAACCACACATTTTGCTGTGGGTTTCTACTACTACCTAAACGATTTCACTAAAACCCATAATCTTTTTGAAATTATAAATATTGCCTACATGCTCTTCTCATTCTCAGGGATTCTTTTACTTGATACTACAGATAAGTCAACTAAGTTGCCAAACAAGTCCAGGACTTTATGCAGATACTAGATTCTAGTATCAGGATATGGTCTGGTCTTGAATGCCATGAGTCCTCAGAACCTGGAGCTTTCTTTCTACATCCCAAAGACTCATTCAGTCTAATAACTTTAGCTCACACCGAATCAGTAATGTAAGATTTTTAGCCGAGCTGTTCCTGAATTTTCAGTGCTAGTAGGAGCTCTGATGGCATAGTGCCTAAGGCATTTGACTGCTAACCAGAAAGATGGCGATTCAAACCCATCAGCAACGCCTCAGAAAGAAGACTGGGCAGTCTACTTCTGTGTAGACACTGCCTCAGAAACCCAAGGAGGGGTGGCTATGAGTCTGATTGACTTAACGTCAGTGAGTTTGGTTTTTATATAATGAACAGTGTTGCTTAGATTTTCTAACAACCCCTCAGATTTTCTCCTAAGCACCCACTTGCTCATCAGTCATGGAATGCTTAGTGTTTTAAATACTTCCATGTATATAAGTCCAAGAAGCCAAAAATAACGACATAGCGTAAGGACAGAAAAATGATAAAATCTGTTGGCTTGAGACTGAAGATTGTGAGGTTCTTGTTTCTGTTCTTTCCTAGGCTTTATTTCTTAGACATGCTGCTCTACCCTTTCTATACAATTCCCTCATTTATAAGGAGCATGGCTATTTAAGGTTTATGAGCCTTCCAATTCTTTTGAATTTCAGACTAAGTTATATAAATTATTAGATATAGAGTCTATTCCTGGCTCTTTGAGACACTTAAACTAATCTATATGCTCATTGTCAGGTAAAAGCTCCCCCATGGCTGTTAAGAAATAATTTTCCTGGACCATTTCCATTGAGCCTCATCTGGTCTTACTCCAACTGACTCCTTAGACCTTGGTTGGCCCTTTGTCCAAATTAGATACAATCCCTGGCAATTTAGAATGTGCCTTCTTTACTTTTTATCTTCAATTTTTAGTTGTATTGGACATCGCCTCCTCTTCCCTGGTGCTTCACACTGTCTCAATTGAAACTGCCCTATCCCATGACTACTCATTCTCTAATGATGTTCTTTAGTACTTTGCCCCTGGCACAACACAAACTAAAAACCTCTTGCCATCAAGCGCATTCCAACTCATAGTGAAAGTGTAGGACAGAATAGAATGAGCCCATAGGGTTTCCAAGGCTAAAATCTTCACAGCATCAATTGGCCACATCTTTCTCCCTCACATCACACCTGATGGGTTTGAATCACTGACATTTGGTTAGCAGCAGAGCACTTACCCACTATGCCACCTGTGACTCCCAGCACAAGACAACACAACCAGAATTTCCCTTAAGATTTTGAAATAAAGTTCAGAATTTTCCTCATTACCTGAATCCTCTTGAATTTTGAAATTTTATTAAACTTGAGATTAAGTCTTTATATATATGCCTTTCTTGTGGAAACACCTCAACTATTTAGATAATTTACCTCTCCAACTACAGTTGGAAGAGTACTTCTTCAAGAAGAAATTATTTGATTTAAACATTCATATCACTCATTGGTAGAGAGTAGGACAAGATTTGTGAATATAAATTCCACAAAGTTCAATGGTAGGTTGCTTTTCACATTGTGAGAAAATACAGGATGTTTACTAAATAACAATGAAGATACATTTTAAGTGCATATTCAACTGAACCCTCAAAAACAAACAAACAGACTCTTGGCCATTGAGTTGATTCTGACTTATAGCAAGCCCCATTGGGTTTCCAAGGCTATAA
>NW_006921838.1:130423-140361 GCF_000298275.1 Orycteropus afer afer
ATGGGGCCCGGAGTCGTCTGGTTCCCGTAAGCACAGTAAAACCGAGAGAATCAAGCTGACACGCAGTGCGCTGTTCACTGTTCCCAACAAAGGAAAAATAAACTCCGAAAACCTCCAGGGCAAGCAGTGAACTGTTCGCTCCAGGAAGTATATAGTCCGGAATGCCGTTCTTCCAGTTTGTCCCTGGGATAGTATTACAGGTAGGCCACACCCCTGGGGAAACTCCCCCTAGACTGACCGGCCGCTTAGGACGCAGTCATGTGATCCATCATGGGAACCACCACTCACAACTGGAGTCCAGCCAAGTTGACACATCTTCAACTATCACAGCAGCCAAATATCTTACTGCACAACCAGAGATCCTTCAACTGAACCCTAAAGATATAAAATAGTTTTTATCAAATATTTCCCATTTGATAAGATCAGCCACTCAATGATACTACTTTTCCCACAATCTGGACTACAGTCTCCACAGTTTTCTTAATGTCCTCTAATATACCACATGCTTGAATGTCTTTGTTACATTTAGTTCATCTGCCTGGCATGCCCTTCTCCCCTTTTTACATCTAGAAATTTCTTATTCATTCTAATATATCTAGCTCAAATATTACCACCTCTGAAGAAGCATGGCATTAAAATTCATAATTTCATTAATAATATAGATTTTCATACTTTCATTATCTAAGGGAAACTGACAAGTAGCATTTGTTAGTTTCATATCTCATGACTACTGATGAATTACTTTAATCCTAAAACTTAATGTAAGTGAAGGTTTTTATAACAATTTATAAAACACATAAAAGAAGGATAAAAACAGAGGAAGCAAATTACCATTAGAATAAATTATTTGAAGCTAGACTTTTCATTTTTTCTATACTTCAATTAATTTATTATTTAAATTTAATCAGTGACATTTAGCAAGCATAATAATCTTTCATTATAGTACTAACGATAACTAATACTCTGTCAGTCAAAGTTTTGATGGTTGGTTAAGATTGGCTTCCTGTAGAAATGAAAGTTTTAGGACATGAAAGGTATTATAAATTTAGAAAGCTATGCTTATTAAGGCAAAAATTAAAAAGAAGAAAAGGCAGAAGAGAAAAGGAGGAAGGAAGGAAGGAAGGAAAGAATGGATGTTAAGATTATAAAAGACGAAGACCGACTTAGGATCTCCTCTAGACTAAGAGAAATTATAAGGAAAAGCAATGGATGATCTTTGGTTGGTCTCTGGACTCTAAATTTTAATAAATAAGTACACAGCAACAACAAAATGCATGCATAGTTGCATTCTTCTGAAGAAATTAATGGGGGCATTGGTGAAATTTCCACCCCTCTTCTGTCAGTTTTTCACACTGTGGTGGTTTGTGTGCCTTGCCACCAATATTTCATCAAGGTCACCCATGGTCAACAGTTTTCAGTGGAGCTTCCAGACGAAGACAGACTGGGAAGAAGGAATGGGGCTATCCACTTCTGAAAAAACTGGTGACTGAAAACCTTATGAATAGCAGTGAAAAACTGTCTGATATATTACTGCAAAACTTTATGAATAGCCATGAAACACTGTCCAATATAATACCAGAAGGAGCCCCTCAGGTTGGAATGTACACCAAATATGACTGGGGGAGAGCTGCCTCCTCAAAGTAGAATCAACCTAAATGACAGAGTTAAAGCAGAGCTCTCAGGACCTCCATTTGCTGATGGGGTATGACTCAAAATGGAAAAAAAAAATATATATAGCTGCAAACATCCATTAATAATCATAATGTGGAGTGTTGTTGTTGTTGCTAGGTGCCATTAACTCAGCTCTGACTCATAGAAATCCCATGTACAACAGAACAAAACACTACCCAATCTTATGCCAGCCTCACAATCTTTGATACACCTGAGCCCATCATTGTAGCCACTGTGTCAATCCATCTCCTTGAGGGCCTTCCCCTCTTTTGTTGGCCCTCCACTTGACCAAGCATGATATCTTTCTCCAAGGAATGGTCCCTTCTAACAACATGACCAAAGTAGATCAGATGAAGTCTGGCCATTCTTGTTTCCAAGGAGCATCCTGGCTGCCCTTCTTCCAGGACAAATTTGTTAATTCTTCTGGCAGTCCATGGTACTTTCAGTATTCTTCACCAACACCACGACAGCACAATTCAAAAGCATCACCTCTTCTTCAGTCTTCCTTATTCATTGAATCAGACCATGTTTCTGGGCTATTCATTAAACTTTCCAGTAATATACCAAACTGTGTTTTGGTGCCATTCATAAAGTTTTCACTGGGCAATTCTTTGAGAAGTGGATGGCCTCTTCCTTCTTTCAAGTCTGTCAGTCTGGTAGCTCTGCTGAAACTGTCTGGATTATAAATTTTGATAAATAAGTAAACGACACTGTGGAGTGTACAAAGTATGAATCTAGGGAAATTGGAAGATGTCAAAAGTGAAATGGATAGCCTAGATATCCTAGGCATTAGTGAGATGAAATTGACTGGTATTGGCCATTGTGAATCAGACAATCGTATGATCTACTATGAAGGGAATGACAAATTGAAGAGGAATGGCATTGCATTCCTGATACAGTACTCTCCATGATAGGATAATAACCTTATGCCCACAAGGAAGACCAGTTATTACTACCATTATTCAAATTATGAAAGGCAAATATGAAAAAAATTGAAGATTATTACCAACTTCTGCAGTCTGAAATTGACTAAACATGCAATTGAGATGTATTGATTATTCTTGATGATTGGAATATGAAAGTTGGAAATGAAGAATCTTCAGCTGTTGGAAAATATGGCCTTGGTGATAGAAATGACAGTGGAGATTGCATGATAGAATTTTGCAAGACCAACGACTTATTCTTGCAAATACTTTTTCTAACAACATAAATGGTGGCTACACACCTGGGCATCATCAGATGGAATACACAGAAATCAGATTGACTATATCTGTGGGTAGAGGCAATGGAGAAGCACAATATCTTCAGCCAAGACAAATCTAGGAGCTGACTATGGAAAAGACAATCAATTGCTCATCTGCAAGTTCAACTTGAAGCTAAAGAAAATTGAAATAAATTCATGAGAGCAAATATAGGACCTTGGATTATATCCCCCTTAAATTTAGAGACCATCTGAAGAGTCGATTTGATGCATTGAACACCAATGACCAAAGAGACCAGATGAGTTGTGGGATGACATCAAGAATATCATATAAGCAAAAAGCAAATTGTAACTAAAAGGCAGGAAAGCAACAAAAGACACAATGGATGTCAAAAGATATTCTGAAATTTGCTTTTGAATGTAGAATAGCTAAAGCAAATGGAAGAAATGCTGAAATAAAAGAATTAACAGATTTCAAAGGCAGCTCAAGAGGACAGAGTTTTACTATGAAATGTGCAGAGACCTAGAGTTAGAAAACCAAAGGGGAAGAACATGTTCAGCATTTCTTAAGCCAGAACTGAAGGAAAAATTCAAGCCTTGAATTGCAATATTGAAGCATTTTATGGGAAAAGTACTGAATGATGCAGTAAGCATCAAAAGGAGATGGAAGGAACACATAGAGTCACTAAACCAAAAAGAATTGGTTGATGTCCAAATATTTCAGGAGGTAGTATGTGATCAAGAACCAATGGTATGGAAGGAAGAAGTCCAAGCTGTACTGAAGCAATTGGCAAAAAAAAAAGAAAAAAAAAATACCTCAAGGCATTGATGGAATACCCATTGAGATGTTTCAACCAATGGATACAGCACTGGAAGTGCTAACTCATTTTTGCCAAGAAATTTGGAAGATAGTTACCTCGCCAACAGATTGGAAAAGATCAATATCTGTGCCCTTTCCAAAGGAAGGTTATCCAAAAAAATGTGGAAATTATCAAATAATATCATTACTATCAGGAGCTCTGGTAGCATAGTGCCTAAGGTACTTGACTGCTAATCAGAAGGCTGGTGGTTTAAACCCACAAGCCCCTCCTCGGAAGGAAGGTTGGGCAATCTACTTCCATAGTGATATTGCTTCAAAACCCTAGGAGGGGTTGCTATGAGTTGGATCCAACTCGATGGCATATAACAACAACAACATCATTACTATCACACACAAGTAAAATCTTGTGGAAGATAATTTAAAATGCTTGCAGCAGTATATGACAGGGAGCTTCCAGAAATGCAAGTATGAACTGACACAGTGGCTGCAATGATAGGCTCCAGTATGGCAAAGATTGCAAAGATGGTACACAACCAGGTGGTGTTTCATTCTGTTGTACACAGGGTTGCTATGAGTCAGAGTCAAATATATGGCACCTAGTGACAATGAGAAGAGATTACAAGGAGATCTGGTAGCATACTGATTAAAGCATTTTGGCTGCTGTTGGAACCGATTAGCCATGCCATGGGAGAAAGATGAGGCAGTGTGCTTACAAACCTTATGGGCAATTCTACTCTGTCAAAAAGAGTTGCATTGAGTCCAAATCAACTACATGGTAGTGGGAAGAAATGACAGCAGAAGTTAGTGTGCTGTAGGTTATTTCTTAGACTCTGAGACTCTCTTTAAAATGTGTGGACTGTGCATCAGAGATTCTAGGCGATGTTTGCATTGTCCTCCTTTGAATGGCAAACATAAACTTGCCTTGGGATTTTTCTTCTGAAATAAATTTTCCATCTAGTTGAAAAAAAAATTAAAAAAATTTGACAGTTTAATAACAGTTTTCTTACATATAATAACAGCCTTTGTTGTCTTCACTGTCTTAGTATGTATATTTTCCTCTCTAAACTCAGAAAACTTATTTTTGACAAAATATCTTCAATTGTGCTTTACCTTCCCACCTCAATTTCCTGACCTCTAGAATAAGAAAGCCCTACCAGATGATCATATATGTCCATCCGTGCTCTGAAATTCCTCAGCTTAGCTTTGTTACATTATTCCTAGCATAATTCATTCCTTAGGGAGCAGTGAGTTTATGTTAATGAGGGAGGAACAACTCAGAAAAGGAGAATAAGAATGGTTGCACTACTCAAAGACTGTAGTCAGTGTCCCTAATTATACATGCAAAGACTGCTGTATGTATGGCCAGAATTTCCAGTAGGTGGAGATACAAGACACTTATTATGCCATTACAGTGGCAATTACAGTGATTCTCTTTTTAATCCTTATCTTATATATAAAATTTTAAAATAAGCCATTTATTTTCTCAGGCAACACAATTATTTAAAAAAAAAAAAAAAAAAAAACCTGTAATCTCAAGTACAGAAACCCAATGCACTACAGTTACCTTATCTGATCATTACGTACCACTAACAACCATCTAGTAACTTTTAAGTACCTACTAGGAGCTCTGGTAGCATAGTGGCTAAGACAGTTGCCTGCTAACCAGACGGCTGGTGGTTCAAACCCACCAGCCACTCCTCGGAAGGAAGGTTGGGCAATCCTACTTCCATAGTGATACTGCCTCGGAAACCCAAGGAGGGGTCGCTATGAGTCGGGGCCGACTCGACGGCACATAACAACAACAACAACATGTGTCCTAGGTAATAAAAATGCTGGGACTTTGTCTTTGTTTTCTGATTCAATATTCAGATCAATGCAAGTGCTATTACTTTCCTATCTGTTTGATTAAGTCATTTTCTTCTTCTTAAATCTGTTGTCTAGAACTGATTGCAAACACTTCTTAAGGAAAATGTGTCTCATCAGTGTGGGGTCAAATAGAAAAGCATATAAAAATTAAGTTGGATATGTTGTTGTTAGGTGCCATCAATTCATCTCTGACTCATAGCGATGCCATGCATGGCAGAACAAAACACTGCCTGTACCGGTGCCAGCATCATGATCCTTGCTATATCTGAGCCCGTCGTTGCAGAAACTGTCAATCTATCTCGTTGAGGGCATTCTACTTCTTTGTTGACCCTCCATTTTCCCACACATGATATCCTTCTCCAGGGAATGGTTCCTTCTGACAACATGATTGAAGTACATGAGACAGTCTGGCCATTGTCACTTCCAAGGAACAATCTGGCTGCACTTCTTCCAGGACATATTTGTTACTCCTTTTAGCAGACCATGGTACTCTTAGAATTCTTCACCAACACCACAACTGAAAGGCATTGACTCTTCTTCAGTCTTCCTTACTCATTGTCCAGCTCTCACAGGCATATGAGGCGATTGAAAATACCATGCTTGGGTTAGTTGCACTTTAGTATTCAAGGAGACATCTTTGTTCTTCATCATTCGAAAGAGGTCTTTTGCAGCAGATTTGCCCAATGAAATACATCATCTAATGTCTTGACTACTGCTTCTATTGGCATTGATTGTAGAACCAAATAATATGAAGTCCTTGACAACTTCAATCTTTTCTCCATCCACTATGAAGCTGTTTATTAGACCAGCTGTAAGCATTTTTGTTTTCTTTATATTGAGGTGTAATTCATACTGCAGACTGCATTCTTCAATCTTCATTAGTAAGTGCTTCTCACTTTCAGAAAACAAACTGTGTCATCTGTGTATTGCAAGTTGTTAATTAATTTTCTTCCAATCCTGATGCTATGTTCTTCTTCATATAATTCAGCTTCTCAGATTATTTTTTCAGCAAACACATTGAATTAGTATGGTGAAAGGATACAACCTTGACTCACTCCGTTCTTGACTTTGAACCATGCAGTATGCCCTTGTTCTGTTCAAACCACAGCCTCCTGGTCTATGTATATGCTCCTCATAAGTACAATTAAGTGTTTCAGAATTCCCATTCTTCTCAGTGTTATCCATAATTTGTTAAGACCCACACAATCAAATGCCTTTGCATAGTCAATAAAACACAAGGAAACAGCTTTCTGGTATTCTTTGCTTTGAGCCAAGATCCATCTGACAGCAGCAATGATATCCCTGATTCCACATCCCCTTCTGAATCCAGCTTGCATTTCTGGAAGCTCTCTGTCAGTATATGGCTGCAGCCATTTTTGACTTATCTTCTAAGTAACATTTTACTTGCATGCAATATTAATTATATTGTTCAATAATTTCCACATTCTGTGGGATCACCTTTCTTTGGAATGAGTATAAATATGGATCTCTTCAAGTCAGTTGGCCAGGTAGTTGTCTTCCAAATCTCTTGGCATAGCTCCAGTGCAACATCCATTTGTTGAAACATATCAATAGGTATTCCATCAAATCCTGGAGCCTTGTTTTACACCATTCCTTCAGCACAGCTTCAATTTCTTCCTTCAACACCACTGGTTCTTGATCCTATGCCACCTCCTGAAATGGATTAACATCAATCAATTATTTTGGTACAGGGACAGTTTGTATTCCTTCGATCTTCTTTTGATGCTTCCTGCATCATTCAATATTTTACCCATAGCATCTTTCAGTATTGGAACTCAAGGCTTAAGTTTTTCCTCAGTTCTTTCAGCTTGAGAAATGCTGATGTTCTTCCCTTTTGGTTTTCTAACTCCAGGTCTTTGCACATTTCATTATAGTAACAGGCTTTGTCTTCTTGAGCTGCTCTTTGAAATCTTCTGTTCAGCTCTTTTGTCTTGTCATTTCTTCCATTTGCTTTAGCTACTCTCCACTCAAGAGCAAGTTTCAGAGTCTCTTTGGACATCCATTTTATTCTTTTCTTCCTTTCTTGTCCTTTTAATGACCTCTTGCTTTATTCATTGATGATGTTCTTAATGTCATCCCACAATTCCCCTGGTTCTTGGACATTGGTATTCAATGCATCAAATTCTTTTAAATGGTCTCTAAATTCAGGAGGGATATTATCAAGGTCATATTTTGGCTCTCATAGATTTGTTTTTATCTTCAACTTCATCTTGAACGTACATATGAGCAGTTGATTGTTTTTTCCACAATTAGTTCCTGGACTTGTTTTGGCCAAAAATATTGAACTTCTCCATTGCCTCTTGCCACAGATGTAGTCAATCTGATTCCTGTGTATTTCATCTGGTGAAGTGTACATGTATAGCCATGGTTTATAATGTTGAAAAAGGTATTTGCAATGAATACATCCTTGGTTTTGCAAAATTCTATCATGTGATCTTCAGCATTATTTCTATCACCAAGGCCATATAGTTGGATATACTTCATTTTAATCAGTCTCAGGTTTTACATTGCTCTTTTTTTCTTCTAAACTTTATTTTGTTGTTGTTGAGAATAAACACAACAAAACATACATCAATTCAACAGTTTCTACAAGTACAATTTGGTGACTGATTACATTCTTTGAATTGTAAATCATTCTCATCCTCCTTTTCTGAGTTCTTCCTCCCTCATTAACATAAAATCACTGCTCACTAAAGTTCCTATTTAATTTTTCCAGTTGTTGTTTTCAATTTGATCTCACAGAGATAGTTCTTAAAAGAGAATAATGCTCCAGGTCTTTTTTTTTTTTTTAACTATTTAAGTTAAATGATTTTTTGGCTTTAAAAAGCAAAACCTTGGCTTAAAAACCTTATTTTTAAAATTTTTCTGTACATGACAAGAAGAATGTCTTGTCACAAATTTGCAAAAGAACACAATTTTAATGAGAAAGAAAACTTTTTTCAGTTATCTCTGCTATTTTTGGGAGAGAGTGCTTGAGAAGCATAGATGTTGTCTTTTCGTTCTACTAAATATTCTACTCAATGCTTGTGGTCTAACAGAATCAAAACCTCTCAGTTCCCTCAGCACTATAGCAAGCCCAATGATGTATTATATCAGCTCCCATAACACTATTATTTGATCTTATCTTCTCTTGCACATAGTAGCCTGCATTTTCTATTGATTCTTTATGTCTACAGATAAATTGACTTAATTAAAAGAGGTGGATAAAGACCTACATCTGACAGGGAGGTTTATTGCCAAGTAGTCTGACATTCTATTGCCAAGCTAACTTACTTTATTTGTGTTATCTTCTATTTTCTCTAATTGTTTTCTCCTTTTGTTTTGTAATACACAGCAAAACACTAAATATTCTCTTATTTCTGAAGTAACACTGAGATCATATACAAGTTCCCATATGAGGTTTGATAGGGTTAGGAGAGAAGGGAGAAAGATGCTGATTGGGAGAAAAGGCAATATTTCTTGAGTCCTTATTATGCACTAGACTGGGAGCCCTAGTGGCATATTGCCTAAGACATTTGACTGCTAACCAGAAGACTGGTGGTTCAAACACACCAGCCGCTCCTCAGATGTAAGACTGGGCAATCTACTTCCATAGTGATACCACCTTGGAAACCCAAGGAGGGTTCACTATGAGTTGGATCCGACTCAATGGCAGTGACTTTTTTTTTAATGCACTAAACACTGCTCTTGGTGTATTATATACATTATCTCATATAATCATCAGAGCTATTCTGCATCTTGATAGGCACTACTGGAGGAGAAGTTGAGTCTTAGAGTAGATAAGTTCTCAGCCCAAAGTTGATAACCATAACTACAAGGAGATGGAATTTAAGTATGTTTCCAGGCCCTACAATCAACACAAAGGAAGTGATGGAAACCTTCAATGTGACAGATGGACACAACAGCAGTAAGAATGGACTCAAATTTACCAATGATCATGAAGATGGTCCAGGATTGGGCAACATTTCATTCTGTTGTACATGATATTGACACGAATCTGAGCCAACTTGATGGCAACTAACAACACAGTCAATATAGCTTTGACTTCTTTTATATAAGATTCTCAGTTTAAAATGATTTAAAACTATAAAAACTAAACTAAACCCATAACTATCAAGTTGATCCTGACTTACAGTGATGCATGTGTATCAGAGATCAATAATATTCCATAGGGTTTTCAGTGGCTGCATTTTTGTAATTAAATCATGGAGCCTTTCTTCTGAGGTATCTTTGGGTGAACAGAAACCTCCAATATTTTGGTTAGCAGGTGGATATGTTACCCATTTGGACATCTAAGGATTCAAACCTGTGAAACATGTTTAATCTCCAGACAACTTATTATTGATAATCAATTGCTAT
>NW_006921838.1:144316-152854 GCF_000298275.1 Orycteropus afer afer
GGCTGGTGCGGGATCGGGCAGTGTTTCGTTCTGCTGTGCATGGGGTCGCTATGAGTCGGAAACGACTCGACGGCACTTAACAACAACAACAACAACAACATGCTTTAATCATCCTTACATTGGCACCCAGAATGATGGAAGAGCCACTACTTGTTATATAACTTGTAGCAAGGAAAGAATTCAAAGAGAGCACAGAAAAGTGCTGATGGGCTCCTAAAATCTCTGCTCAACTTTAATTGGCCAAAGAAAGTCATATGACCATGCATAGGTAGAAAAGGACAATTCAACCATCTTTCTGGAAAATACTGTTGTTAGGTGTCATCAAATCATGCTTGTTTCATAGCCACTCTATGTATAGCACAATGAAAATGTGCCATCCTCACCATCTTTACAATGCTTGAGCCCATTATTACAACTGCTTTTTCAACCCATCTCATTGAAGATCTTCCCCTTTTTGCTGACCCTCTACTTTATAAAGTATGATCTCTTTCTCCAGGACTGGTCCCTCATGATCACATGACCAAAGTATGAGAGATGGAGTCTGGCAATTCTCACTTAAGGCTCATTTCAGTTGTACTTATTCCAAGATAGATTCTTTTGTTGTTGTTGTTCTTCTGGCAGTCCATGGTATATTCAATATTCTTCACTAGCCCCATAACTCAAATTTATCCATTCTACTGAATTTCTCCTTATTCACTGTCCAGTTCTGACATGCATATAGGGCTATTGAAAAGACAATGGCTTGGGGAAGGTACACCTTAGTCTTGAAAGTAACATCTTTGCTCTATAACACTTTAAAGAGATCTTTTCCAGTAGATTTGCCCAATGGAGTACATCATTTGATTTCTTGATTGCTGTTTCTGTGGATATTGCTTGTGGATTTAATTAAAATGAAATCCTTGACAGCTTCAGTCTTTTCTCCATTTATCAAGATGTTGCTTATTGTTCCAATTGTGAGATTTTGGTTTTATTTATATTGATGTGTAATTTATACTGAAGGCTGTAATCTTTGATCTTGATCAATAAGTGTTTCAAGTCTTCACTTTCAGCAAGCAAGGTTGCGTCATCTGTATATTACACGTTGTTAATGACACTTCCTCCAAATCTGATGCCACATTCTTCATAAAGTCTAGATTACTTGTTCAGAGTAAAAGTTGAGTAAACATGTGGAAAAGATACAAACCTGATGCTCACTTTTCCTTATTTGAAACCATGCAATATCCTCTTGTTCTGTTTGAATGGCTGCCTCTTGGACTATGTACAGATTCCTCATGAGCAACTTGTCCTGGCACTCCTATTTGCAATGTCATCCATAATTCTTTTATGATCCACACAGTTGAATACTTTCACATGGTCAATAAAACATGGGTAAACATCTTTGTGGTATTTTTGCTTTCAACCAAGATCTGTCTGACATCACTAATGATATCCCTCATTTGATGTCCTCTTCTGAATTTGACTTGAATTTATGTCAGTTCTTTGTCTATGTACTGCTGCAACCCTTTTTAAATTATTTTCAGCAAAATTTTACTTGTATGTGATATTAATGATAATTTTTGATAACTTCTACATTCTGTTGGATCACCTTTCTTTAGAATGGGCACTAATATGAAGCTCTGTCAGTCAGTTGGTCAGATAGCTGTCTTAAATCTCTAGGCATAAATGAGTGAGAATTCCAGTATTTCATCTGCTTATTGAAACATCTCAGTGGGTATTCTGTCAATTTCTGGAGACTTGTTTTCAATCAGTCCCTTGAGTGCAGCTTGGACTTCTTCCATCAATATCATAGTTTCTTGATTACATGCTACCTTTGGAAATCATTGAACATCATCTGATTATTTGTAGTACAGTGACTCTGAGTATTCCTTCCATCTTCTTTTGATGCTTCCTACATCATTCGTTATTTTGCCCATTAAATCCTTCAATATTGTAACTTAAGGTTTGGCTTTTTTTTTTTTTTTTTCAGTTTGTTCAACTTGTGAGATACTGATTATGTTCTTCCCTTTGGTTTTCTAACTGCAGGCTTTTATACATTTCCTTATAATACTTTATTTTATCTTTTAAAACCATCCTTTGAAATCTTCTGTTCAACTCTTTTAATTCATCACTTCTTCTATTCACTTTATCTCCATATAACAGTAAGTTTCAGAGACTTGTCTGATATCCTTTTTGGCCTTTTCTTTCTTTCCTCTTTTTAATGACTATTTGCTTTCTTTATGTATGATGTCCTTTATGTCTTACCACAACTCTCCTGGCCTTCAGTCATTGGTGTTTATTACATCAAATCTATTCTTGAGATGGTCTCCAAATTCAGGTGGGATACACTTAAGGTTAGGTGCTCTAGTGGCGTGGTGCCTAAGGCACTTGACTGCTAACCAGAAGGCTGGTGGTTCAAACCTGCCAACCACTCCTTGGAAAGAAGGTTGGGCAATCTACTTCTGTAGTGATATGGCCTCAGAAACCCAAGGAGGGGTCACTATGAGTCAGGTCTCACTCAATGGCACATAACAATAACAACAACACTTAAGGTCATATATTGGCTTTCATGGACCTAGTTTAATTTTCTTCATCTTAAATGTGCACATGACCAATTGATGATCTTTTCCACAGTTAGCCCCTGGCCTTATTCTGACTGATGATATTGAGTTTTTCCATTCTTTCTTTCCACAGAGTATAGTCAGTTAGATTCCTCTCTATTCCATCTAATAGGGTCTGCATGTATAATCACCTTTTGTTGTTGAGACAAGGTATTTATAATGAATAATTTGTTGGTCTTGAACAATTCCATCATGTGATCGCCAGTGTCATTTCTATTACCAAGCCAATATTTTTCATCAATTAATGCTTCTTCCTTCTTTCCAACCTCCCCATTCCAATCACAAGCAATTATCAATGCATTTTGATTTCATGTTTGGTCAATTTCAGACTGCAGAAATTGGTAAAATCTTCAATTTCTTCAACTTTGGCTTTTGTTGTTGGTGTGTAAATTTGAGAAATAGTAGTATCAACTGTTCTTCTTGTAGTCATATAGATATTATGTTATCACTGACAGTTTTATACTTCAGGATAGATTATTAAATGTTCTTTTTGACAATGAATGTGACACCATTCCTCTTCGATTTGTCATTCACAGCATAGTGGGCCATTTGTTGTCCAATTCAAAATGGCAAATAGCTGTCCATTTCAGCTCACTAATGCCTAGGATATCAATCTTTATTTGTCTCATTTAATTTTTAATAACTTCCATTTTTCCTAGATTTGTGCTTTGCACATTCCACATTAATGGATGTTTGTGGCTGGTTCTCACTTTGAGTTGTGATACATAAGCAAATTAAAGTCATGAAAGCTTTATTCTATCCATGTCATTAAGATAAACTCTGAACAGATAGATCTTCCCCAGTCATTTTTTATCTGCATTCCCACCTGAGTGGCTTATTTTCTGGAATTCTATCAGACAATGTTTCCTTGATATTTATAAGACTTTCAGTGGCTAATTTTTGTCAGAAGTGAACAACCTCTTCCTACTTCCTAGACTGTCTTAGTCTTGAAGCTCTGCATAAATCCATCCATCATAAGTGACCCTGCTGGTATTTGAAATATGGGTTGCATAGCTTCCAGCATCACAGCAACACACAAACCACCACAGTACAACAAACTAACAGACAAGTATTGGTTCTAGACAATAGGATAGCACCAAAAATTTGCGAACAGCTCTTATGACAGCCAAAGCCTTTAGGTTACTTCCTTGTGTAAATATGTACCATGAACAAGAATTTCTCTTACATAATGTTTTAGTTAATTAATTCTATTGTCACAGAAATACAAGTGGGTGGCTTTAAAAAATAGAAATTAGTTTAATCGCAGTTCCAGGGGCTGGAAATCTGAATTCAGGCTATGGCTGTAGGGGAAGGTTCTTTCTTGTTTTTATCAACTTCTATTAGCTGCCTGCAATCCTTGGTATTCCTGGAATTATAGATGCACCCTTCTCCATTCTCTGTCTTCTTCTTACTCTATTACATTTTTATGTGTCTTCTCTGTTTATGTGTATATATATATATATATATATATATATATATATATATATATATAAAACCTAGAATTGATCAGGTTTAGCACCTACATTACACTGTTATATGGAGCTCTGGTGGTGGGGTACCTAAAGCATTTGACTGCTAACCAGAAGGTTGGTGGTTCAAACGCACCAACGACTCTGCAGAAGGAAGATGGGGCAATCTATGTCCATAAAGATTTACTGCCTCAGAAACCCTAAAGAGGGTTGCCATTAGTAAGAACCGACTTGATGGCAGTGAGTTTGGTTTTTGGTTTTACACTGTTATGACCTAATTAACACAACAAATGAAACACTATTTTCAAACAGGATCACAAGTATAAGGGCCAAGACTTATCCAGATTTTTGGAATCCACAATCCAGTCCATAACACATAAGTTAAACAAGTGGATTGTTTATTTCTCCAGCAAAATCTAGCCCAACTGAATTGAAACACTCATCAGTAAAGATCTGGTTAAGAAATCTTTGTTCACATATAATAGTGGCTACAGAATCTAACTAAACATTAAATTCACCTGGAATAGGTTTTAAAAACACTAGTGCCAAAGGCTCATCACCTACTAATATAATTAGAAACTTAGAAGGGAGCCTGGGTGGAGTCTAGGCCTTGATATTTCTTAACACTTCCAGGAAGATTCTGATATGAAACCAGAGTTGAGAAATATAATATATACAATTGACTGTTACCATAGAAATATAGATAGTAATGTTGAATTATGTACATTATCTACAAAAATTTGTTTCCAGTTAAAAAGCAAGTTCCAAAATGCTTTGATATATATTCTCTAGCTATGTACCTATATTCATTTAAACACACAGAATAGTTTAGGATATAAATATATATTGTTGTTATTGTTGTTGTTGTTAGGTGCCATCGAGTCGTCTCTGACTCATAGTGACCTTAGGCACGGCAGAACGAAACAATGGCCAGTCCTGTGCCACCTCCATGATTCTTCATACACTTGAGTGCATCACTGCTGCCACCATGTCAATCGACCTTGTTGAGGGCCTTCCCTTCTTTTGTCAACCCTCCACCTTACCAAGCATGATATCCTTCTCCAGGGAATGATTCCTTTTGACAACATGACAGAAGTAGGTGAGATGAAGTCTGGCTATTCTTGCCTCCAAGGAGCATTCCAGCTATACTTCCTCCAGGACAGATCTATTAGTTCTTTTAGCAGTCCATGGTACTTTCAGCATTCTTCACCAGCACCACAACTCAAAAGCATCAACTCTTCTTATGTCTTCCTTATTCATTGTCCAGCTCTCACGTGCATACGAGGTGATTGAAAATACCATGGCTGTGTCAAATGCACCTTAGTCCTCATGGAGACATCTTTGTTCTTCAGTATATGAAAGAGGTCCTTTACAGCCAATTTTCCCAGTGCTATATGTCATCTGATGTCCTGCTACCATTGATGTAGATTGTAGAACCAAGTAATGTGAAGTCTTTGACAATTTCAATCTTTTTTCCATTTATTGTAATGCTGCTCACAGGTCCAGTTGTGAGGATTTTTGTTTCTTTATATTGAGATATTATCCATACTGCAGACTGTATTCTTCAATCTTCAACAGTAAGTACTTCAAGTCATTCTCACTTTAGTAAGCAAAGGTGTGTTGTCAGCATATTGCAGGTTGTTAATGATTCTTCCTGAAATCCTGATGCCACATTCTTTTTCATATAGTCCAGCTTCTTGGATTATTTGCTCAGCATACAGGTTGAATAAGTATGATGAAAGGATACAACCCTGACATACTCCCTTCTTGATTTTATACCATGCAGTGTTCCATTTTTCGAACAACAGCCTCCTGGTCTATATACAGGTTCCTCATGAGTACAATGAAGTGTTCTGGAATCCCCATTATTCTAAATGTTATCCACACTTTGTTATGATCCACACAGTCAAATGCTTTTGCACAGTCAATAAAATACAAGATAATATCTTTCTGGTATTCTTTGCTTTGAGCCAAGATCTGACATCAGCAATGATATTCCTCATTCCACATCCTCTTCTGAATCTAGCTTGCATTTCTGGAAGTTCTCTGTCAATATACTGCTGCAATCATTTTTTAATTATCTTCAGTAAATTTTACTTGCATCTGATATTAACAATAGTGTTCAATAATTTCCACATTTTGTGAGATCACCTTTCTTTTGAATGGGTACAAATATGGATCTCTTCCAGTTAGTTAGCCAGGTAGCTGTCTCTAAAAGATCTTGGCATAGCTGAGTGAGTACCTCCAGCAGGGCATCCATTTGTTGAAACATCTCAATGGCTATTCCATCAATTCTGGAGCCTCTTTCCTCACCAATTCCATCAGCACAGCTTCAAATTCTTCTTTCAATACCATTGGTTCTTGATCATATGTCACCTCCTGAAATGGATGAAGATCGACCAGCTCTTTTTGATACAGTGACTCTGTGTATTCCCTCCATCTTCTTTTGATGCTTCCTGCAACATCCAATATTTTACCCATAGAATCTTTCGATATTGCAACTCAAGACTTAAATTTTTTCTTCAGATCTTTCAGTTTGAGAAATGCCATGTATGTTCTTCCCTTTTGATTTTCTAACTCCAGGTCTTTGCACATTTCATTAAAGTAATCGGCTTTGTATTCTCAAGCTGCTCTTTGAAATCTTCTGTTCAGCTATTTTTTCTTGTCATTTCTTCCATTTGCTTTGGCTACTCCATTCAAGGGCAAGTTTCAGAGTTTCTTCTGACAACCATTTTGGTCTTTTCTTTGTTGTATTTTTAATAACATCTTGCTTTCTTCATGGATGATACTCTCTTATTTATTTATTTATTTAAATTGTGATTTGAATGAAAATTTACAGTGCAAATTCACTTTCCATACAGCAGTTTCACCTACACTTTGTCTAATGACATTGACTACAATTTACCACAATGCAACAGCTACCCTCCTACTTCCTCCCAATAGTTACCTCTTCCCTGTGTCCAATGGATGCTCTTGATGTGATCCCACAATTCTTCTGGTTTCTTTAGATGGTCTCTAAATTCAGGAGGGATACATTCAAGGTCATACTTTGTCTCTCGTGGACTTGTTTTAATTTTCTTCAAGTTGAACTTGCAAATGAGCAGTTGATGGTCTGTTCTACAATCATATCATGGCTTGGTTTTGTCTGAAGCTTTTCCATCTCCTCTTGCCACAGATGTAGTCCATCTGATTCCAGTGTACTCCATCTGGCAAAGTCCACATGTATAGCTGCCGTTTGTGTTGCTGAAAAAAGTTATTTGCAATGAATAAGTTGTTGGTCTTTCAAAATTCTGTCATGTGATCTCCAGCATTAAATGTGTCACCAAGGCCAAATTTTCCAACTACCGGTGATTCTTCTTTGTTTCCAATTTTTTCATTGCAATCACCAGTGATAAACAACACATCTGGATTTCATGTTCAGTCAATTTCAGACTGCAGAAGTTGATAACAATCTTCAATTTCCTCATCTTTGGCTTTGGTGGTTGGTATGTAAATTTGAATAACAGCAGTATTAATGGGTTTTTCCTGTAGGCGAATGACTATTATCCTATCACTGACAGCACTGTACTTCAGGACAGATCTTGAAACATCCTTTGTGATGATGAATGCCATGCCATTTCTCTTTAAACTGTCATTCCCGGCATAGTAGATCATGTGTTTGTCTGATTCAAAATGCCCAATACTGGTCCATTTCAGCTCAGTGAAGCCTAGGATATCAATCTTTATGGATTCCATTAATTTTTGACAACATTCAATTTTCCTAGATTCATAGTTCGTATATTCCATGTTCTGATTATTAATGGATGTTTCCAGCTGTTTCTTCTCAGGTTGAGGCCTGCCCCGTCAGCACATGGACATCTTAAAGTTTTACTTTATCCGTGTTAGTAAGGTTGGTTCTACTCTGATGAGGCAGCTCTTTCCCAGTTGGCAGAGTGCCTTCCAACCAAAGGGGCTGTCTTCCTATACTGTATCAGACAATTTTTCCAAGCTATTCATAAAGTTGCCCAGTAATGTATCAGACAGTGTTTCTCTGCTATTCATAAGGTTTTCCCTGGCCAATTTTTGAGAAGTAGATGGGCTCTTCCTTCTTCCTCATCTGTTTCAGTCTGCAAGCTGCATTGAAACATGTGTATCATGTGGAACACTGCTGGCATTTGAAACAGTGTGGCACAGCCTCAAGCCTCACAGCAATGTGGAAGTCCCAAACGATGACAAACTGAGAAACAATTTTTTTTCCCTTAGCTTTTGGAAACCTCTCTGCCCTTCCCTTACCTAATTTCTACTCGGACCCTGCCACTTTCTGGTCAGTAGCCACTCCCTTCCTTTCCTGGCTCCAGGGGGCTAGGTCCTTGACGCCCTCTTGTCTCTTACCTGGATCCTGCTGCTCTATCTATCTATCTATCTATCTATACACACACACACACACACATACCACTCTTTGTATATATATTTATACACATATGTGTGTATAG
>NW_006921838.1:153041-158103 GCF_000298275.1 Orycteropus afer afer
TGATTTTGAGTGCTTGGCAGCTGAATGCAGTTATTTCTCAGGATGAGATTGGAATCAACTCCATGGTGGAATCTGTTGTGAGCAACTAATTAGTTGCTTTCAGGGTGTGGCCTGCCTATAGTAAATAGGGAGAAGCTTTGAGGAAGGCCTCTCTAGCTTTTTGGTATATTTGGATCCTGCATTTGGTTGAGTCATTTCCTGTTCCTGGACTTGAACCAGTGGGCAGCCATGTTGTTTGCTATGTTGGGATCGTGCCATTTTACCTGGTGATCGTGGGATCATCAGCCTAAGCATCCAGTAGCTTTGTGAGTCAGAGAAGCCTCCTGCTCCAGTGGGCCTGGAACAAGAGATAGAGCTGATGCCCAAGGTCCAGGGGCCTTCTCCAGTCCCTGGAGCCAACACTCTGAATGTGGGCTTCTAGGCTCTAAGCTGTGAAAAAATAAATTCCTGTTTGTTAAAGCCAGCTACCTGTGGTATGTCTGTCATAGCAGCACTAGAGAACCAAGGTAAGGAGTGAGTGGGTCTTTGTATAACATTTTAAGAGTTACATTTAGTTTTACTTTCTTTTGCTATATTTTTATTACTTCCTGGTTTTCCATGATCATAATCTTATATATGTTAAAAATTTAATTTAAAAACAAAATATTATTTAATTCTTTATTATAGTGTCATACATATAAATGAGGAAATTAAATTTAAAAAGGCAATAATTTTCACCAAAGCAATTCACAAATATAATTATTGCAATCAAAATGATCACATATTCTAGGTGGATTAGGAAAAATTTAATTATTATACATTTTACTTGGAAAAAGAATAATCATATAAGTATATTCAAAATAAATTTTTGAAAGAAAAATAATGAGAAAGTTGTTTTAAGTTCATAAAACATTATACATTTAAATATCCACGTTGTTTTGAATAGCTGCAGGACTAGAAAGAACCTCTAAAAGAGTATAAAATAAAAGTCAGTAGCAGAGCCAAAAATATATAAGATTTAAGATGTGGTAAAAGTAGTATTTCAAAGCATGAAAGGAAAATGGGTTACTCAATAAAACATACTGAGAAAACAGCTTACTATGTTGAAAATTAAAAAGGTAGCTTCCTACTCTATACCATAAACCAAAATACAATTAATCACTATTAAAAATTTAAGTGTGAAGTAAACTTTACCAGATAAAAATAGAAATGGTGACACCATCTTGGGTTCATAGTACATGTGTGTAAGTAAATGTGAGTGTGTATGTGTATATATATAAAAATAATATGTGAACATATATAATTAAATGCTTATATTCACAGTTATAAATATTTTATTTATTTTTGAATAAAATAGTTGCTAGTAAACGCAAGATAAATTATGAATTCATTTGTTTTTGAAGTTAATTCTGGTGTTTCTAATCATACACACAAACACCACACACACATATTAGACCATGTGGATCATAACAAGTTATAGATAACATTGTGATGAGTGGGGATTCCAGAACACTTAATTATGCTCATGAGGAACTTGTACATAGACCAAGAGATGGTCATTCAAGCAGAACAAGGGCTTACTGCATGGTTTAAAATCAGGGAAGATGTGTGTCAGACTAGTATCATTTCACCATACTTACATAGTCTGTATGCTGAACAAATAACACAAGGAACTTGACTACATGAAGAATAATGCAGCATCAGGATAGGAGGAAGAATCATTAACAACCTGTGATGTGCAGATGACACATGTTACTTGCTGAAAATGAAGAAGACTTGAAGCACTTATTGATGACAATCAAAGACTACAGCATTCAGTGTGGATTACCCCACAACATAAAGAAAACAAGAATCTTCACATAGTGAGCAATAAGCAGCATCATGACAAATGGAGAAAAGATTGAAGTTGTCAAGGATTTCATTTTACTTGGATCCCAATCAATATCCATGGAAGCAGTAGTCAAAAAAGCAAATGACATATTGCATTAGGCAAATCTGCTACAAATGACCTCTAAAGTGTTACAGAGCAAAAATGTAACTTTGAGGACTAAAATGCACCCTCCTCAAGCCACTGTCTTTCGATAGCCTTGTATGCATATTAGAGAAGGACAACAAATAAGGATGATCACAGAAGAATTGATGCCTTTGAATTATGGTTTTGGCAAAGAATATTAAATATATCATTGACTGCCAGAAGAATAAACAAATAGGTCTTGGAAGAAGTAGAGCCAGATTGAGCCTTAGAAGAGAATAGCTATACTTCATCTCTTGTATTTTGGTCATGTTAACAGGAGGGACAAGTTCTCAAAGAAGAAGATCATGCTTAGCAAAGTGTTGTTGTTATGTGCTGTTGAGTTGGACCCGACTCATAGCAACCACTCCTTGGGTTTCTGAGGCAGTATCACTAAGGAAGTAGATTGCCCAACCTTCCTTCTAAAGAGTGGCTGGTGGGTTTGAACTGCCAATCTTCTGATTAGCAGTCAAGTGCCTTAGGCACTATGGTACCAGAATAAAGTAGAGCACGGGAATTCCTGAACACTTCATTGTGCTCATAAGGAACCTGTACATAGACCAAGAGTCAGTCATTAAAACAAAACAAAGGCTTACTGTGTGGTTTAAAATTCAAGGAAGATGTGTGTCAGACTTGTATTCTTCCACCATACTTATTTAGTCTGTATGCTGAACAAATAATCCAAAAAACTGGACTATATGAGCAAGAATGCAGCATCAGAATAGAAAGAAGAATCATTAAGAATCTGTGACATGCAGATGACACAGGTTTTCATTTGTCAGCAAAATGGAGAAGACCCTCAATGAGATGGATTGCCACAGTGGCTGCAACAATGGACTCAAGTAGAACAATGGTTATGAAGATGATAGGACTGAGCAACATTTAGTTTTGCTATATGTAGAGTCAGGAGCTCTGGTAGCATAGTGCCTAAGGCACTTGACTGCTAACCAGAAGGCTGGAGGTTCAAACCCACCAGCCACTCCTCGGAAGGAAAGTTGGGCAATCTTACTTCTGTAATGATACTGCCTCAGAAACCCAAGGAGGGGTCGCTATGAGTTGAGGCTGACTCGATGGCACATAACAACAACAACAAATACATAGAGTCACTATGTCACTAACAACAATCACATAACAGGTTGGGAAAGGTTATTATGGATAACTGCATACCGTTTTTTTCATATCATATGAAAATAAATCCACTCAAATAAATCCAAATTTGTTACTGTTTAGTTGATTGTGACTCATAACAACCCCTATGTTTTGCAGAGTAGAGTTTTTCTATAAGGTTTTCTTGACAATCTGTTCCCAAATAGATTGTTGTTGTTGTGTTGTTGTTGTTGGGTGCCACTGAATAGGCACCAGCTCATAGTGACCCTGTGTACAACAGAACAAAATACTGCCTGGTCCTGCATCATCCTCAGAATCCATGATGTGCTTAACCCCATTGCCACAGCCACTGTATCATTCCATCTCATTGAGGGTCTTCCCATATTTTGCCAATCCTCTGCATTACTAAGCATGATTACAGCCTCAAAAACTCTATGGATCAGTTCTAATCTGTAACATCAGGTCTTATGAATCAGAATTAACTTTAGTGTACCTAAAAATAACAGTCTTTGCCAGATCTCCAGGTCTTTTTTTCATGATGCCTCTGGGTAGTTTGGAATTGCTAGCCTATAGCTCTGGTGGCATAGTGCGTAAGGCACTTGACTACTAACCAGAAGAGCAGTGATTCAAACCTACCAGTCGGATCTTGGAAGGAAGGTTGGGCAATCTACCTCGGTAGTGATACCGCCTTGGAAACCCAAGGAGTATTCGCTATGAGTTGGGTCCAACTTGATGGCACATTACAACACACAATGTATCACCCAGGCACCTATGAAGCAGGTAGAAAATGATAATTCTCATGTAACATATTAGAATATATGGTCAAGTTTATTTCAACCGGGGACAAGGCTGCTTTTAGCTAAAAACTACCTCAGAGCTCACCTGCTTTCTCCAAGGGTTGTAGAGAACAATGATTTGACATGTATGTATCCCTTCAAAGAGTCCTCATGCTGCAATGGTTTAGTGCTTGACTGCTAACTGAAAGAAAGAGCAGCATTTCCAACCTATCAACTTCTCCATGGGAAAAAGATGTGGCAATCTGTTTCTGTAAAGATTAATGCCTTGGAATCTCTATGGAGAAATTCTGCTCTGTCCTATAGTGTCACTATGAGATGGAATTGACTCAATGGCATTTTTTAAATCCCATCACAACAATGTTTTTTTAATACTCCCTTAAAATAGGTAGTGGTGGAATCTGCAGACTCAAAAACATGTGAAAAATCAAGCTAATGTTTTGAATTGTGCTTAACATTTGTTATGATGATAATTCAGGGTTAGAAATTTTTAGAGACAAGTGTCTAAATCAAAGTCTGCAAAAGTCATCCAAAGAATGAAAGACTTAAGACATAATTATGTCCATTTCTATAGAAAACTCCCTTCCTAGAAGATGTATTTGTTTGGATGGAATTTACTCATCATTTGCTGTTGAATTAATAACTATTCAGAAAGATAAGAAAATCTCCTTTTTGCCTATCTTAGATTGTAAGAACTTTCATAACAATATATATATATATTTTTTTTTTAGTCTGAGATGGAACAAATCTTGTTGAATAGAAACAGATTAGGTCCTGTAAAAGCTATCCATAACAAGATTTGCTATACAATCTTGCTTTTTTAAAATTATTATTATTTGTTGTGATTTGGGTGAAGATTTACAGAGCAAATTCGCTTTCCATACAGCAGTTCACATATACTTTGTCGCACGTCATTGACCACAGTTTACCACAATGCAACAGCTCCCCTCCCACTTCCTCCCCATAGTTACCTCTTCCCAGTGTCCATCCCTCCATACTCTCCTGCCCCCTGAGCTGTCTCCCTGCGCATAAGCAGCCCCTCCTTCTCCCATGATTGTTCTCTCCAGGGTGTATGTCTACCTGAAGTAAATGTTTAATTCATATGCCTGTACTTTGTTTGGCTGAAAACCACAGGTGTGGGTTCAATTCCAGACCTAAAGGGTAGCTAGGG
>NW_006921838.1:158876-169846 GCF_000298275.1 Orycteropus afer afer
CACTATGCTACCAGAGCTCCCTCCCCATTTCATAGACATACCTAATCGTTTAGCCTGTCCACCTATGTATCCATCCATATACTCATGTTTGCCTTCACTGAGATATCAGTACTGCATAAGCAAAAGGGTTCATATTTGTTGTCTGTACCTCCCATGTACCTCTCTATGTCTTTATCATTCTCAATGCTGCCATATTGGTCACTCACCTTTGGTACATTGCCCTTCTCTTCACCCAAATCAATATTTATCTCTATCTATCAAACAGTGTTCCCCCCCTCCCCTCCCACCCCTAGTAACCAACAAAGAAAATTTCCTTCAATAGATAAACCTTTCCTTAACTTTTACAATAACAGACAAATGCAATATTTATCCTTTTGTGATTGACTTATTTCACTCAGCATAATGTCCTCCTATGCTGTGTTTTGCAGATTCTCCATTATTCTTCAGCGTTGCATAGTATTCCATTGTGTACAATCTTGCTTTTATTTAGAATAAGGGGGAAAATGAAAATGGAAGGAAACAAGAACTATAAATGTTCACAGATTTTATTCAAGGAAACCATGAATGATTAAAATCACACCTAAATCCTTGGGCAGATTTAAGGAGCTAGATTTATGATAAATTTCAAATGCTTTTGAAGTGAGATCTTTCAAAATGAGATCCCAGCAAGGAAGTACAAATGATCCTCTAGTGGGTCGAATTTTGCTCAGAGCATACATCTATACAATCTGATTTCTGTATGGACAATGGGGAAAGTGACTTTTCAACTGCTCCTTTTCTGGCTTCTTAAAAATATAGTAGAAATAGAACAAATCTGATGACCAACCCTGAGTTGCCCATAGTTTTGGGGATGCTAAGTAACTTCATGCCTATTTCAAGTGTGAAAGTGATAAATACTTACAAGATAATTGGTTTTCTTCACTTGTCTTAGTCACTGGATGTAAAGTGAGCAGGAATTGAACTTTCACTAGAGTGTCATTTCCCCTTTTTCTGAGTTCATGAGGATAGATAAAATCAACCTAATTGTGATTGTTCTCCAAGAAGTTATCAAAGGAAATTACGCTTATCCCAGTAGTAAAAAGCAAAGACCAGCAAGGAGATTGGTTAATCAGTTGAGGAAACCCTAAGTGAGACAAATAAGACCGTGTTCCTTTCTGTGGAGTGGATTGAAGATTTATCAAAGGTCATTCATCAAATGGAAAAAGGAGTTGATCGCAAATTCTTCCCATGAATAAATGAGAAGAAATTTTTCTTCTCTGGAAATTCTGTGCACTGCTTTCTATGAGAAAGAAGAAGGGGAGTAAAAGACAGCCAACCTGACGTAGCCAGGCACCATCATTATGCAGGAGATGATGGCAGTGGCAGTTCATTGTTAAAAGTCTCACCTCTCATGTGGGAAACCCAAGTTCACATTCTGGGCAATGTACCTTAAGCACAGCCACCACTCATCTCTCAATGGAGGCTTGCCACATTCTGTCTGTCATGCTGAACAGGTTTCAGTGGAACTTCTATACTAAGACAAACTAGGAAGAAAGGCCTGGTGATATACTTGCAAAAATCAGTCTATGAAACCCTATGGAACACAGTGGGTCAAATCTGTTGTGGATAGATTCACCATGAGTTGGGGATCAGACTCTATGCCAACTCCTAGCAACAAAAGTACTGGTAGCTGGTCCTGGAAGGGAAATAGTGAAGCTGTAGCATGACATAGTGAATAAAGACAAAATCCAAGCAGACTGAACGAGAGGTGTTTGGTTATGGAAGAAGTGCTGGAACGAACATGGAATATGGCAGACCTGGGATTGAATGGGAAAGAGGATTTTAAGAATTGTTAGTTTGGCTGGTAATCATCCTTTATACACTTAAAAGTGAAGTGTTCATTATAATTATTTTTGATTGCTTAAATGTGCTTTTCAGAAATGACTCTGTATAGGAAGCATGACCAGTGAAGTCCTAGGCTATATTCAGATTATACAAACACACTTCCTAAAAATAATCTAAAAACAGACCACTATTCAGTCACCATAGATGGGTCATTCAGAGATTTGTTGAATTTTTCCTCAATCAAACAAGGACATAAAATGTTACCTAGGTAATCTCAGAACCAAATGGAGCTGAATTTATATTAGTGTCCAATAAATAGTAGACTTAGCAAAGGAAACATGTCTATGTAAATCCCTATGTTAGAAATGGCCTGTTCTCACATATTTCTTGTGCAAATAAAAACTCAGACAGAAAGAAGCAAATGATTTGCACATATTTGATAGTCAGTGTCTTGACTTAAACATCATCCAAAAAATTTTTTCTGGAAATCTTTTTACATTTATATCTCGGAAGGAAGATGGGGCAATCTACTTCTGTAGTAATACTGCCTTGGAAACCCAAGGAGGGGTCGCTATGAGTCAGGTCCGACTCAATGATACATAACAACAACAACACACACACACACACATATATATATATACTTAAAAAAAAAAACTACCTGTACTTCTCTCCTACTCTTCTTTTTCCTTGTAACTTCTTCCATTCTTTTATAAAACTAAACACTCTGTACCTTATTTTGTAGATGAGTAGACCTTTAAAAAGGTTATTTTTGGTGAGTAAACTTCAATTACTTAACAGAATTTGAAGCAATTTCAAAATTTAGTCAAATGTATCTTTTCATTCTCAGCACTTATCTCTGTCTGAAGTTTTACATTTTTAACAATTTAAAATGACTTGAGATCCTATTTCATGTGCCTGAATGACAGTAGTGAAAATTACAGTTGTCCAGACAATGGACTGATAAAATCAATGAGATGATAAAACTATTCTGCAGCTTTATATGTGTCCCAGAACCAGGCTGCCAACACCTTCTGAAGCCAACTGCTGTTACCAATGGATGATGTCTTCAAGCTCTGAACTGGATGGTGTCATATCAAAGTTGCCCATTTTTAGGATTGCTGAAGTTTCTACTAGTTGCCGGTAGAGGAACTGTCCATGAAGGACAAGAAATGAGAAACTCCTCAAGCAACTTCTAATCATTTGAAACTAGTGCTTAAATAGAAAAACAGAATGATAAAATGCTATATGTAGTCAGTAGAGTATTAAAATTCAATGTAAATTAGGAAAGACTTACAGAAACCATACACTCTGTATATCGCTACATGACCAAGTCCATGTCCAACTTTCAAGCTTCATGTCATACAATCCTTGTCTGTATTTCACATTCCAAAACTGCTGGAATCCCTGTTGTTCCCAGAACTTCTTATACTGTTGTACATTGCCATCTTCACAATCCTGCTTTCCACTAGATGTCCCTATCATGCTGTATAGGCTTAAAATGATCACTCATATGCAATTTTCCTTTCCTTGTTGTTGTTGTTGTTGTTGTTGTTTGTCATCGAGTCAGACCCGACTCATAGTCATGGGGAAATAATTCACTTATTTCCATTCTCTTATAGCTGGATGAGGCCAGGAAACTAGTTCTGATCAATGGGTTGTAGTCAGAAGTGACAAGTAGGGATTCTGGACACGGAACGGACATGGTAGAACTGTACATCTCTGTGTGTCATGTGTCTAGTTCTGTTAAATGCATTTTGACAGAGTAATGTATTGGTTTAGGACATATAATTGGCCTTTCCATATCCTCCAGCTTTCTTGCAAAAACATATGTTGATGTGGGTGTTCAACATGATCAAAGTAGCCTGGAATCTGAGCAACCACAAGGTATATCACCATTTCATAGAATTTCCAGACCCACAGCAGATGTTGCATGAGCAAGAAATACATTGTTTCTGGTAAGCAATTGAGATTTTTGTAATCATTTTTTAATGCATTTCATTTCAATTTAATTTGTGTACAGTGAAATACACAAAATTAAAGTGACATGGGGCAATGAATTTTTTTTTTCTTTCTTTCTTTTTTTTTTTTTTTTTGCAGTGTTCCCTCTCCTCCCCTCCCACCCCTGGTAACCAACAAAGAAAGTGCCCTTCCATATATAAACCTTTCCTTGACTTTTTACAATAATGAACTAATATTATATTTGTCCTTCTGTGATTGACATTTCACTCAGCATAATGTCCTCCAAGTTTATCCAAGTTATGCTGTGTTTTGCAGATTCTACATTACTCTTTATGGTTTCATAGTATTCCATTGTGTGTATGTACCATAGTTTGGTTATCCATTTTTCTGTTGATAGACATCTAAGTTGTTTTCATCTTTTGGCTATTGTAAATAGTGCAGAGATGAACATGGTTGTGCATATATCTGTTCCTGTCCTGGCTCTCACTTCTTTAGGATATACACATAATAATGGAATTGCTGGGTTAAATGGTATTTCTAATTCCAGCTTTTTAAGGAAACACCATATTGTTTTCCACAGTGGTTGCATCATTTTACAGTTCTACTAGCAGTGGATGAGAATCCCAATCTCTCCATATCCTCACCAGCATTTGTTATTTTCTGTCTTGTTAAACTTTGCCATTAGTGCTGGGTGAGATAGTATCTAATTGTTGTTTTGATTTGCATCTCTCTGATGGCTAACAATCATGAACATTTCTTCATGTATTTGCTGACCGCTTAATATCCTCTTTGGTGAAGTGTCCATTCATGTCTTCTGCACATTTTTAATTGTATTGTTAATCTTGTTGGGGTGTTGGAGTTTTCTATAAATTTTAGAGATAAGTCCCTTGTCAGATATGTAAATATCAACAAGTATGAATTTGTTGCTGTCATTTTGTTATCTGCTTTTTTGTGGTGTTGATTTCTTTGTTCCATGTAATTTTCTGTGCTGAGCTCGTTTTGTTCATGAATCATGTTATCACTTCCTTTGTTGCTACTGTTTAAGTATTTGCCAAATATTTGTACTAGTACTCTTTTTTATTTTGATATGAAAGTTTATCATTTTTCTTTGAGGATACCCTGTGATTTATCATTTCTTCCTAAGTTTAGAACAGTCCATTCGATCTTGTAATTGTCTTGACTTCTCTACCACTTAGAAATTCTGTAACTACACAATTTTTTCCCTTTTTTTGGGGGGGTTTATAGTTGTCCTCATTTGTCAATTGATGTCTCTGGTTCCCTGTTTACAATCTTGTAGGCTTATTTGCTTTGGATACTTCTATAACTGGGTTGGTTTCTGGGTTATGTCATCATGGGTGTTAATGGTCAGTTGTTATTTGCTGTTGTTGGTTCTCTGTCCAAAAGACTCCCTTTAGCATCTCTTGAAAGTGTGGTCTGGTTTTAACAAATTTCCTTAATTTCTGCTTATCTAAATATATCCTAAGTTCATCATCGTATTTGAGGAACTGTTTTACCTTGTATATAATTCTTGGTTGGAAATTTTTCTCTTTCAGGGTCTTATAAATCTTGGTTGGAAATTTTTGTCTTTCAGGGTTTTATATATACCATCTCATTGTCTTCTTGCCTGCATGGCTTCTGCCAAGAAATCCAAGCTTATTCTTATTGGTTGTCCCTTGTAGGTAACTTTTCATTTTTCCTGTACTGCTTTTAGGATTCTTTCTTTGTCTTTGGGTTTAGTTAGTTTGATGATGATATGTTTTGGTGATTTTCTTTTGGAGTCTATCCTGTTTGGGGTTTGTTGGATGTCCTGAATGGATATATTCTCATCTTTCATCACACTAGGAAAACCCTCTTTCAACAAATCTTCGACAATTGTTTCTGTGGTTTTATTTGTCTCTTCCTGTTCTGGAATTCCAATGACATGTAGATTATTTCTTTTGATGGTATCCCACATGAACCTTAGGCTTTCTTCATTTTGTTTGATCTTTTTTCTGATTGTTCCCTTTCCAAAAAATTATTCAGGCATGTGCCTCCAATCTCACTAATTCTGTCTTCCATTGCAAAAATTCTACTCCTTTGCCCATTCAATGTATTATTTATATCTGAAGATTTAGTATTAATCTTCTGGATTTCTGTCTGTAGATTTTGTATCATTTATAATTTTTTATTTATTTTGTCGTTTTGTTCGGATATTGTCTTATGAAACTGTTCTAGGGGATTCTCTGTATTTTCCTCAATTTTGTCAGTGTTTTGCTTGATCTATCTCTCAATTCATTGAAGGTACCTATATATCATTCTTTTGAATTCCTTATCAGGGAGTTCCAATGCTGCATCTTATTTGCGGATGTGTCTTGTGTTTGTATTCTGGTCCCTTATTTCTCCTACTTTATCTTGCTTCTTTGTGTGTACTGTGATGCTCTGTTGTCTCTGAGGCATTGTGAGATTTTTGTGTATATATTTGATTGGTGATTGTATATTGTAGTGACTTGTGCACGATTTTCATTTTCTTTGTTCTGTTTGTGTGTTATCTATGTAAGCAAGGTACTGTGCTATGCTCCTCTATACACTAGTTGGCAGCACTTATACAATCAAAACCTGTCTCCTTTCCCCTTGTCTGCCTCCCATATGTCCCTTCCATCCTTCTCAAATGGAGGCTATTCTTAGGTCCCTGTAACATGAATGAGAATGTTGTCACTTTAAAATCCAAGATGGCTACAGCTTGTAAACATTGAAAATGACTGTGCCCTCAGTCACTTTAAAAATCCAAAATGGCCACTGCTTGAAAGCATTCACAATGGCTGTGCCCTTGGTCACTTAAAATATCCAAAATGGCCATTAGATGTAAACAATCAAAATGGCTGCACCCTCCAGACAGCCAAAAGTCCACAACTCAGGTTGTCTCTCTCCTTGCTGTTTCCCTTCCTAGTTGTAGGCCACCAGCACAGTTTTCCCTGAAGCCCTTGGTGACCAGTGCTGATCTTTGGGTCAATTCTCAGGTCCCAACAACCCTTGAAAATATTCAGGCTGTTGGTCCTGTCAGAGTAGCTGACAGTCCACTGCTCCAAACATCTCCATACTCACTGTTTTTGTTCAGGTTTTGCCACTAGTTGGTGCCTAATCCACCTCTATATACTTCATTTCAAAGCTCAGGGTTCCAGGGTTATTTTCTGTATCTCTGTCAATTGGTTTCTCTTTTCTTTGTTGAAGGGGGTCTGTGGAGCTTATCTGCCTATTCTGCCATCTTACCGGAAGAGTGAGCAAGTGTTCCTGAAGCACACCAAACCAAACCAAAACCACTGCCTTCGAGTCATTCCTAGTCTTAGCGTCCTACAAGTATAGGCTAGAACTGACCAATTGGTTTTCCAAGGCTGTAATGTTTACCAAAGCAAACAGCCTCATCTTACTCTTGTGAAGTAGCTGTGGGTTCCAACCACTGACCTTTTGGTTATCAGCTGAGTTATTTAACCCCTGGACCACCAGAACTCCTATTTTAAAGCATAATCTATCTATTACTGTCTGATACTGTTTCCATTATGCACCTTTAAGTATGCTTCAAAAATCATCCCTATATCCCTGTTCTTTGAGACTTTATTGACTGAGTTAGAGGCCTGTGTTGTTATATCTTTAGCTTTGGTTCCCCTTTTTATGACAACAACCATAGTTTTTGTTTGGGAATATATGAAAACACTTTTATGTTCTACAAGATCTATCTGTGAACTCATCTACAGCTAGAAGATTGAAGAATATGATCCACACCAGTGTCAATCAGTGTAGCATATTCAGATGTGGTTGATTCAAAAGTAGGTACCTGACTGAATAATCTTAAACAAAAGTAATCTCAGGACTCTTTCTTGGAATACTGAGATAAAAAGTTTTTGAACTTATTAATCAATAGCTCTAGAGCTACTAGCTACTAGGTTTTGTTACCATGAGACATGATCTACTTAAAGATCAGAGTCAGCAAAAATTTCAAACAAACAAAATTACAGAGAGAATTACATGATTTTGTATATTATATGACCTTCTTACTCAAGTCATGCCTAAAGCCAGCCCTGCCCTGTACATTTATGTAATATTATCCAATAAAATTCCTTTTGCTTTAGCCAATTTGGGCTTGGTTTTCCTATAATTTGTCATAAGTCTTACAGGTAAAGATCCCTTCATTATGTAATCATAACATCATGTACTTACTGCTATTATATCTAAACTTTATTATGGGCTAGGATGTCTGTTTCTCCCTTTAATCAAGAAGCTCCTTCAAATTTTCTCTTTTGTTTGTATAGCTGACACCTTGCTTACAGTCAGTGTTTAATGAACAATTATTTAAATGAGATGAATTGATTAGGGGATACAGTATGTATGGGAAATAGCCAGAGATATTGGAATTTAGTCATGAAAGAGAGGGATGCTCAAAGCAAACATTGCAGATTTTCCAACATGTCTTGGGGCCAGTGTGACTCAAAAAAAAAAAAAAAAAAAAAAAGTGATGTTTCTCACTTTTTTATCTGTTTAAAAATATCAGTATGGCCTTGCCAAAACTCTGCCATTTCATGTTTGAAGAGACCACCTCTGGTCTTAAATCATGTCTTTATAGGAAATCATAAGAAGAAAGAGGTCTGGGTAAGATTTTGTGGAAAGAATTGAGATGATGACATTAGAATTGTTTTCCCTGAAAAGCCAAGGTGGAAAAAAAAAAAAAAAACAACTACATCTTAAGATACTCTCCTGTAAGAAACACTTCAGTATCTTCCCTCTAGCTGGATCTTTCTTGTAGATGAAGCTAATTCCCATGGAGGGTTTGGTAGAGCACTGTGAATGATGCTCTCTCATTACCTGTCACCTCAGGGATAAGGCTCTTTGGAGCATGACAGAACACATCTTTCCATCCTCAATCTGAGTCACTGTCGCTTTTCTCTTTTTGACCTTTTTGGAAAATGTGGCAACATTACTTTTGACTGACACTGATGCTGTCAAGCACCTTGCTGCAAGGATAGCACCACTGGTTCTTTGGCTATGACTAATACTGAGACTAATACTGTTGTCTTCTAACAACAAAATATTCTATAAGAGGAAACTCTTACAATTACTGTCTTTGAATAAGTACTGTTGATGTAATGAAAAGCTATATATCACTGCTGAATAGCAACCATCCCATTTTCTGTCAGTGTTTTCTCCTCAGGGACAGATTACCTAATAAGCAAGGTAAGCACATCTGAAATTGTAACAGATTAATAAGTAATAACCAAGTGAGCTCATCGTCACCTTGCTTACTGGGTACTCCGTGCCTGTCAGGGATTGTAAATTTGAAAAGGAGCTTTGATTCTGTAGGAAGGTGTTGTACAGATGGCAGAAAGACAGATGCCAGTCATATTTAGACTCAGAATCTTTGATGTGGTAACAAAAAATGTGAAAATGTTCACTGCAGAGTATTAAGTAATCAAAAGTAAGCCCATGCTTACCTTTCTCATAGGGGAAACTGACTTCTACTTTTCCCTTGAAATGGTCTTTGCATTTTAATTATTAAATTTTCTCATTATGACTTGTGACTTTTGTGTTGTCCTCAAAACACTGTTATTTAACAAATTTTCATTGACCATTTATTAAATGCTATTATAGCTAGGCACTCACTCACTTTGTACCCTGCTTTCAAAGTGTGGTGCAGGGAGCACTAGCATCAATGTCACCTATATTCGCATTGGAAAGTGCAAACACAAGGGTCCTACCATAAAAAATAAAATAAAATAAAATAAATGTAATGAATTTCTGGATAACAGCCTTTTTAGCCAGCAATTCTGGTGATTGTTTGAAGGACTTTAAATGTTGAGAGTTACTGATTTATTATTGTTCTCTCTGAGGCAATGTTTTGAATATCAGGAATATCAAAGAAAAGCAAGTTTTGTCTTGGAAGGAAACATTTTCTGTGAAAAAAACAGACAGAAAAAATAGAAAATAAGCAATATCCACCTTGAAAATTGCTATAACTAGAGCAGGTGGACTTAGGTATGACAAACCACCACTCATTTTGGTATCTTTAAGACATTGCACCATCACTCATCTGTACTGTGAATTGTATGTTGCATCATGCTGAAAGTTATGCCACCAATTATGCCAATTTCACAGGATGGCTTGAAAAGACAAAGTACTATAAACACTTAGCATTAGAAAATCAAAGAAGAACACACTTGGCATTTCTGTAGCTGAAAAACTAGAGAAAAATTCAAGCCTGGAGTTACAATACAGAAGAATTCTATGTGGAAAATATTGAACAGTGCAAGAAGCATCAAAACAAGATATGAGGAATACAAAATTCACTGTACCAAAAAGAAATACCTGTAGGGTCGCACATGGTAGATAGTTTCAGCAAAACTTTCAGACTAAGTTGGAGTAGAAAGAACGATCTGGTGATCTACTTACAAAAAATATTTGCCAGTGACCACTTTATGGATGGCAGCAAAACTTTGTTTGATACAGTGCCAGAAGATGAGCCCCTCGAGTTGGAAAACACTCAAAATACAACTGGGGAAGTGCTGCCTCCGTCAAGTAGAGGCAACTACTCCATCGATGTGGATAGAGTAAAGCTTTCAGAACTTTCATTTGCTAATGTAGCCAGACTCAAAATGAGAAAAGACAGCTGAAAACATACATTATATATCATACACTTCATGTATGAAGTATGAATCTAAGAAAATTGAAATTTGTCAAAAATGAAATAGATCACTCAAAGAGAGAGATCCTTGTGATTAGTGAGTTGAATTGGACTGGTACTGGCCATTTTGAATCAATAATATAGCCTCCTGTGTGGATAATGACAAACTGAAAAGCAACAGTATCACATTCATTGTCAAAAAGAATATTTCAAATCAATCCTAAAGTACAGCACTGTTAGTGATAAGACAATATTCAAATGCTTATAAGAAAGACCAATTAATAAGACTATTATTCAAATTTATGCACCAATTACTAACACCAATGATGAAGAAATTAAAGATTTTTACCAACTTCTGCACTTTGAAATTGATCAAACATGTAACCAAGATGCACTGATAATTATTCATAATTGGAATGCAAAAGTTAGAAACAAAGAAGGATTAATACTTGGCAAATATGGTCTTGGTGATTGATAGAAACAATATAGGAGATTGCATGATAGAATTTTGAAAGACCAAAAATATTCATTGCAAGTGCCT
>NW_006921838.1:170846-186016 GCF_000298275.1 Orycteropus afer afer
AAATGTGGCAACATTACTTTTGACTGACACTGATGCTGTCAAGCACCTTGCTGCAAGGATAGCACCACTGGTTCTTTGGCTATGACTAATACTGAGACTAATACTGTTGTCTTCTAACAACAAAATATTCTATAAGAGGAAACTCTTACAATTACTGTCTTTGAATAAGTACTGTTGATGTAATGAAAAGCTATATATCACTGCTGAATAGCAACCATCCCATTTTCTGTCAGTGTTTTCTCCTCAGGGACAGATTACCTAATAAGCAAGGTAAGCACATCTGAAATTGTAACAGATTAATAAGTAATAACCAAGTGAGCTCATCGTCACCTTGCTTACTGGGTACTCCGTGCCTGTCAGGGATTGTAAATTTGAAAAGGAGCTTTGATTCTGTAGGAAGGTGTTGTACAGATGGCAGAAAGACAGATGCCAGTCATATTTAGACTCAGAATCTTTGATGTGGTAACAAAAAATGTGAAAATGTTCACTGCAGAGTATTAAGTAATCAAAAGTAAGCCCATGCTTACCTTTCTCATAGGGGAAACTGACTTCTACTTTTCCCTTGAAATGGTCTTTGCATTTTAATTATTAAATTTTCTCATTATGACTTGTGACTTTTGTGTTGTCCTCAAAACACTGTTATTTAACAAATTTTCATTGACCATTTATTAAATGCTATTATAGCTAGGCACTCACTCACTTTGTACCCTGCTTTCAAAGTGTGGTGCAGGGAGCACTAGCATCAATGTCACCTATATTCGCATTGGAAAGTGCAAACACAAGGGTCCTACCATAAAAAATAAAATAAAATAAAATAAATGTAATGAATTTCTGGATAACAGCCTTTTTAGCCAGCAATTCTGGTGATTGTTTGAAGGACTTTAAATGTTGAGAGTTACTGATTTATTATTGTTCTCTCTGAGGCAATGTTTTGAATATCAGGAATATCAAAGAAAAGCAAGTTTTGTCTTGGAAGGAAACATTTTCTGTGAAAAAAACAGACAGAAAAAATAGAAAATAAGCAATATCCACCTTGAAAATTGCTATAACTAGAGCAGGTGGACTTAGGTATGACAAACCACCACTCATTTTGGTATCTTTAAGACATTGCACCATCACTCATCTGTACTGTGAATTGTATGTTGCATCATGCTGAAAGTTATGCCACCAATTATGCCAATTTCACAGGATGGCTTGAAAAGACAAAGTACTATAAACACTTAGCATTAGAAAATCAAAGAAGAACACACTTGGCATTTCTGTAGCTGAAAAACTAGAGAAAAATTCAAGCCTGGAGTTACAATACAGAAGAATTCTATGGGGAACATATTGAACAATGCAAGAAGCATCAAACCAAGATATGAGGAATACAAAAATCACTGTACCAAAAAGAAATATTTGACATTCAACAAATTTCAAGAGGTAGAATATGCTCAAGGACTGATGGCACTGAAGGAAGAAGTCCAAGCTGCACTGATGGCACTGGTAAACAACGAAGGCTCCAGGAATTGATGGAATATCAATTGAGATGTTTCACCAAACTATTGCAAAGCTGGAAGCACCCACTCATCTATGCCAGGAAACTTGGAAGAGAGCCACTTGTACAACCAAAAGAAAGCAATCCATGCTTGTGTTCATTTCAAAAAAGTGAGCAAAAGGAATCAGAAATTATTGAATATTATCATTAATATCATACACAAGTAAAATTTTGTTTTTTTAAAAAAAAAACTTACTATCATCCAGTTGGATCCAACTTATAGTGGCCCCTCCTTGGGTTTCTGAGGCAGTATCACTACAGAAGTAGATTGCCCAACCTTCCTTCTGAGGAGTGGCTGATGGGTTTGAACCTCCAGCCTTCTGCTTAGTAGTCAAATGCCTTAGGCACTATGCCACCAGAGCTCCCAAAACTTTACTTAAGATGACGCAAAAACAAGTATATCCATAAACTGACAGGGAACTGTCAAAAATTCAAGACAGATTCAGGTGAGGACATGGAATGAGGAATATCACTGCTGATATCAGATGAATCTTGGCTGAAAACAGAAAATAGCAGAGCAATGTTTGCCTCTGTTTTGTTGGCTATGCAAATATCTTTGACTATGTGGATCATAACGAAGTATCGATAAATTTGCGAAGGATAAAGAGCTTTGGTAGTGCATTGGTTAAGTCCATGGTTCTAAGTCACAACCAGTCCATGGTAGAAAGATGAGACAGTCTCCTTCCATAAAGATTTATAGCCTTAGAAACTCTGTACAGCAGTTCTACTCTGTCCTGTATGATCACTGTAAGTCAGAATGTACTTGATGGCGACTTTTGTGAAGAACAGGAATTTCAGAACACATAAATTTGCTAATGCAGAACCTGTACATATTACAAGAGGCAGTCATTCAAACAGAAGAGGACAGAAGAGGACACCCTATAGTGTAAAATGAGGAAAGATGTGCATTAAGTGTGTATCCATATTTATTCAATTTATATGCTGAGCAAATAATCTGAGAAGCTGGATTATATGAAGAAGAAAATTGCACAAGAATTAGAAGAAGACTCATTAACACCCTGTGATATGTAGATAAAACAACCTTGCTTGGTGAAAGTGAAAACAACTTGAAGCATTTATTGATAATGTTGAAATACTACAGCCATCAATATGTCAACATAAAGGAGACAAAAATCCTCACAATTGAACCAATAAGCAACTTTATGATGAGTGGATAAAAGATCGAATGTACCAAGGATTTCATTTTACTTGGATCTACAGTCAATGACCCTGGAGACAGTAGTCAAAAAATCAAATGACATGTGATTTACCGCATTGGCAAATATGATGTAAAAGATGTTTTAGTATGTTAAAAAGGAAAAGTGCCACTTTGAGGACTAACATTCTTCTGACCCAAGCTATGATCTTTAATCATCTTATACATGTGAAAGGAGCTCTGGTAGCATAGTGCCTAAGGCACTTGACTGCTAACCAGAAGTCTGGTGGTTCAAACGCAAAAGCCACTCCTCAGAAGGAAGATGGGGCAATCTACTTCCATAGTGATCCTGTCTCAGAAATCCAAGGAGGGGTCACTATGAGTTGGGTCTGACTTGACAGCACATAACAACAACAACAAAAAAAAATTCATGTGAAAGCTGGACAGTGAGTAAGGAAAACTGAAAAAGAATGGACATGTTTGAATTATGATGTTGGTGAAGAATTACAGTCAATTTTGTTTAATTTTGTTGGTTTTAATTAAAGAAAATTTAATATTTATAGTAATATCCCTGCTTTCACAAAATCTATATCTTTAAAATAAAGCTGCTTTCCCTTCATGCCTTTTACACTGTCACTTACATATAGAATATATAATATGCACTACTTTTTTATTCTTATATTTTTTCCACCAGTAATATAACCTTTACTCCATTTCTTGTAGTTCTCATGATTATAAATTCAATCACTAAATGAAAAGCCCATCTTGTTAACCAGAAGGCTAGTGATTCAAACCCACCAGCCATTCTTTGGAAGGAAGATTGGGCAGTCTACTTCCATAGTGATACTGCCTTGGAAACCCAAGGAAGGGTCACTATGAGTTAGATCCAACTGGACAGCAATGAGTTTTTAAGTTTATCTGAGTTATCATAATTCAACATTTAACTCCTACTAGACACATGGATTGTTTCTTTTTTGTTATAAATTCTTGAGAGTGAGGTTGCTAGATCAAAGTATGTGATCAATTTTATGGTTCTTATTTACCAATCTGTGTTTGTGATTAACTAAGTGTGATAGTTAGAGTTGTTTGTCAACTTGTCTGGACCAAAATTCTGAGTGGTTTAAGCACATGTGATGTGGGTTATTCCCATGATGAGTTTGGATATATATGTTTTGAGCAGCCAATGTGTTGAAACGGAGTTTCCCTAGGGGTGTGTCCTGCTTCAAGTATATTTATGGACATCCTGGGAAAATGAGACACTATCCTGTGGATCTGGGTCTTGTTGTTTTGCCTACAATTGTCCATGAGCGAACAATCCACCATTTGGCCTGGTGATCTTGAATTTGTCATTTGTTGGAATAAACAACCAGTATATTGCCTGCCAACCTTGAGCTAGCTCATCAACCCCTGCAGCTGTGTGAGTTAGGAAAAGCCTCTAGGTTGACGTTTGAACTGAAGATTTGGGTTTGCCAGCTTCTATAAGTGTGTGAGCCATTTTCCTAAGATAAATTTCTCTCTCTCTCTCTCTCTCTCTCTCTCTCTCTCTCTGTGTGTGTGTGTGTGTGTGTGTGTATACTTTACTGGTTTTGCTTCTCTAGAGAACCCAGCCTAACACACTAAGGGACACTCCACTCCACTTTATACCTTCTGGGCACAGTTCTAAGGATCGTAGGTATGAGTCAAGGGTAACATGGTTCCCAGGACACATTATTGGACAAATGTACTAAGGTGTGATACAGATGAAGAGAGAATCTCTTTAGATTAATCTCTTAGCATTCCTCATCCACTTGATTTTTTTTCTTTCAGAAGCAGCTTCTCTGGAGTCTTTCTTCTTCCTTGAGATATTGTTGTTGTTGTTGTTGTTATGGGCCGTCAAGTCAGACCCAACTCATAGCAACACCTCCTTGGGTTTCTGAGACAGTATCACTAAGGAAGTAAATTGCATAACCTTCCTTCCGAGGAGTGGCTGGTGGGTTTGAACAGCCAGCCTTCAGGTTAGCAGTCAAGTACCTTAGGCACTATGCTACCCAAGCTCCTTTCCTTGAGATAGGTTTAGTAAAAAAAGAAGTTCTAGTACTGGAAGTAGTGACCTGAGTGACTTAATATCAAAACAAAATAATAAATGAAATAAATAGCCTTGACTCATTGATTTAGTCAAGGGGTGGCAAATCTCTTCTGTAAAGGACCAGAGAGAAAAATAATTTTAGGCATTTTGAGGAAAGATGCAAAGGTGCATATTGTTATTGCTGATAGGTGCTGTTGAGTTACTTCTGTTTCATAACGACTCAGTACAACAGAAACGAAATACTACCCAGTCTTGTAGCATCCCTGCAGTTTCTACTGTATTTAAGGTCATCATGAGTCACTTTGTCCATCCATCTAGTTGAGAGTCTTGGAAATGCAAAGTCAGAAATACTTTGTAGATAATTATATAAGAAGAGATAATATAAATGTCCATAGTTTGTAATGATTAGTTTAAAATATAGTAATAATAATTAAACATAATGTGCCTTTTGTAAAAAGGTCCTCTAATAAGAAGTGAATTCTTTTCTGTTTGTTTCAAAACAGCATTGTGCTTAGGTGTTGTTCAAAGTTAGTGTTCTTGTAATCATATTGAGTGTAAATGCAATCTGTAAAAAATATTCTGGGATCAGGTTTCATGCAAAAACTGGTGGCAAGCTGAATGTGGCCTATAGGTTATAGTTTGCAAATTTTTGCTTTAGTCCTCAAAGAAATATTCTCACTTCCCTTGGTTTACTTTCTTTTGAATTCATTTGTCCTTAAATTAGAGTGTTGGCCTAGGGAAAAGGAATCACAACTAGGTTTTAATCTTGTCCTCAAGGTTTTCTTCATAGACAAAAGGATGTTTTCCTTCTCTCATGAAGATTAGCTTTTTTTTTTTTGCCAGCAAACTATTTTGGGATTTGAGGCCAAATTTCCTGCAAAAAATAAAGCATTTCTTTGCTTGGTTGCCTCTACTGTGAATAGGGACCTTAAGGGCATGACTGTATCTATAACATGTGCCTGACAGAAGATATTGCATATCAATTATCATGCCATCCTTGAAGGCTAGCATCATATTACTTTATAATGCCAGCAGTGTCATTAGTACTTCTCAGGTAAAAGTAAATACAACACTAAATAAGTACATAAATCTTTTTTTTTTTTTTTTACTGCTTGAGAAAAGATTTCCTTTGGATTTACCAGTTTAACTTCTGAACTCAAGTTTGTAGAAATATAAGAATAAATGTTTAAGTTTTTAGAAATACTAGAATAAATGTTTATGTGTGTGTGTGTGTGTGTATGTGTATATATATATATATATATATATATATATATATATATATATATATATATCCAACCAAACTCACTGCCATTGAGTCAATTCCAGCTCATAGTGAGCCCTATTGAGTTTCAGATGGAGTAAAGGTTTGGGAACCTTCATTTTTGCTAATGGGGCATGACTCAATGCTGGAAGAAACAGCCACAGACATTCAATAATAATTGGAACATGAAATGTACAAAGTAGGAATCTAGGAAAATTGGAAGTTCTCCAAAATGAAATGTAATGCATAAAGATTGGTATCTTAGGCATTAGTGAGCTTAAATGAACTGGCATTGGCCATTAAGAATCAGACAATCATAGGGTCTGATACACCAAGAATGACAAATTCAAGAACAATTATATCACGTACAAGGCCACAAAGAACTTTTCAAGATCTCTCCTGAAGTACAATGCTGTCAGTGTAGGATAATATCCATAAGCCTACAAGGAAGACCAATCAGTGCTACTATTATTCAATTTACACACCATCTACTAAAGCCAAAGATGAAGAAAACAAATGACTATTAAAAAAAAAGAAAAAGAAAAAGAACATCATAAATGAAGAATGCAAAAGGTCATTAAAAGACAGGAAAGGAACATACTTTATACTTTAGCTTTAATGAACATGTTCGTTATTTTCACCCTGGATTCTACTAATCTGTTATTGTCTGAAATTTTATTAGAAATGAACAGAATCCGTGAGCTCCCTCTTCGTCACCATCACTTTCTTATCTCTGAAGACAAATTGTGAAGTTGATTTAAATGATGACTGAGTTTGTTTACATGCTTTGGAAAGCAGGACAAGTTTTCTATTTTAAAGCACTCAAGTTACAAAAATAGAAAATGGAAAAAGTGACATTAAACCAACATTGAACCTTTTTAGGAAATACCTCTTAGAAAGAAAGTGGCAGGTGCAGGATACTGGTAGATGTTTGATGTAAAAGAATATTGCTCTCAATTTTGCTTCCCTCTATTGACAATTTAGGTTTCAGTAAGTGGGGCTAGGAGTTAATTAAGCAGAAATCCTATAAAAAAAAGTTCACAACAATGATTTGTCACGATTAATTACTTGAGAGTTGAGTAATCATCTAAAAAAAAGGAGTACAAAAGAGTTTTTGTTTAAGATTAAAATTATTCTCTATATTACATGATTTTGACTATTTAAAGCCAAAGTCACTTACATTTTTTTAGTGTTTTATAAAATTTTCTCACATATCATAACTTTTTAACTTATCAAGTTTGTGAACTAGGAATGGAATTTCTATGTACTTTTCAGAGAAGAGGAAAACTAGTCTCAGAGAATTGCAATGACTTTTCAGGTAATACAGTTAAAAATGATAGAAGCTGGACCTCAGATTCAATCTCCTGATTCATATCCTTTATCATAAACAAATGACTGCATTTTCTCACATTGTGTTAATAAATTACTTGAAATAATTTGTTAAACTAGTAGATAAATATTTGATTATTTATTTTACTTCAATTATGGGTAGGTGGAATTTGAAAAGCAGTCTAAGAAATATTTATATGAACTATTATTATTTTGTTCAATGTACTGTACTCAATGATATTATATTCAAAACCAGACAAAACTTCAAACACTGTTTAAACAGATAATTCAAGTTAACTGGTCATTGTTGGTGACATTGATGGGAGGAGTATACAGCTAGGAGGCAAGGCTCTTAGATCCTGCAGATTTGAGTTTACGTACATGAAAATTTATATGTTGTTGTTATTGTTGTTACATGCTGTCGAGTCGACCCGACTCATTGCGACCTCTCTTTGGGTTTCTGAGGCAGTACCACTATGAAGTTGATTGCCCAACCTTCCTTCTGAGGAGTGGTTGGTGGGTTTGAACCACCAGCCTTCTGGTTAGTAGTCAAGTGCCTTAGACTCTATTCTATCAGAGCTTCTAAAATTTATATAGTAATAAAATTATATGTCAATACAATTAGGATAATATTAGTATTATATAATTAAATTTTAGGGATTAATAAAATAATACAATTACATATAAGAGAAAGAATGGATAAATATTACTTATTAACATGATCATTGCTCCTTTTATCTCTTCTTATTGTGATTCACCTAGTCAATCAGATTAAACATCATATAAAGTATGTATGGAAAAGCTAGACTGTAGACAGAGACATTCCTGAGAGAAGTAAGAGATATTTGTGTCTTTTGCCAAAATGCCCTTTGTTGTTGTTGTTGTTAAGTGCCGTCGAGTCGTTTCCGACTCATAGCGACCCCATGCACAGCAGAACGAAACACTGCCCGATCCCGCGCCAGCCCCACAATCCCTGCTATACTTGAGCCCATCATCGCAGCCACCATATCAATCCATCTCGTTGAAGGCCTCCCCCTCTTTCGTCGACCCTCCACCCTACCAAGCATGACATCCTTCTCCAGGGAATGGTCCCTTCTTACAACATGACCAAAATAGGTGAGACGAAGTCTGGCCATTCTTGCTTCCAAGGAGCATTCTGGCTGCACTTCCTCCAGGACAGATCTGTTAGTTCTTTTAGCAGTCCACGGAACTTTCAGCATTCTCCGCCAGCACCACAACTCAAAAGCATCAACTCTTCTTCGATCTTCCTTATTCATTGTCCAGCTAAAAATGCCCTTAAAGAGAACAATATGTACAAATGAGGAGAAAAAGACAAATAGAAATTATTAATCATGAAAACACTTTGTCTACTCTAAAAACCATGAGATGAACTCAGTATCATTTGTAACTTTAAATAATTAGTGGCATGCAAAATCTTCCAATGAGACTTTCTTGTAGATTAGAAAGCTTTTCAACATGAAAATAAACATTATTTCCAGGACTAAGTTAGTATCATACATTTTCTGGAATTCAAAACCTCTCCAACAACATTTCCATTAACATTTGGCTGGTTTCCAAAGTAAAGCTCTGAAATGTGGTTAAACGATATGTAGCAGTTCCCCTGAATATAAGACTTTTCAGATACCCAGAATTCTGCCATTTATTTTATCTATATATTTTTAAAGATATTTTAATGAATATGCATGATCATTCTGAGATACTTTCTATAATTAAAACTCAGAATCCCAACTATAGGTGTCTTTCTATCCACCTACCCACCTATCTACCTATATATCTACTCTTATCTGTAGGTGTCATTTGAAAGCACCTTACACTACTATGTATATAATCACATTTTATATTTAAACAATATGTCCTAACTTAATGTGTGCTGGAAATTTTGTGAGCAAACATAGGTAAGTAAAAGAATAATTTGTAATTAGCCTGTGCCAAGTAGAAATCCATATCCTAACACAAGATACAGCCATAAATATAAATTACAAACTATAAAAATATCTGCCAATTATAACAATGTTGCTGCACATTTACTGAGAATCTCCATGAAGATTCGGTATAAGTCGCTTTATATTTGTAATTTCATTTAGTGTGTAAAACCATTAATGACAGGTATTTTTTATACATGTTTGAATGCAGGTTCTTGTGATAAGGCTCATGTTCTAAAAGTTTAAATAATGTGTCCAATATAACACAGAGAATGTCAAAATCAGATACTTTCAAACTAGGGTGTGTGTGAATATAAATACCCTATGTTTAATCACATTGTATATATAACAATTACTCTAATAGAGAAAATAAGTAAAGAAATTCAATATAAAACAGTGGTATAAAAGCTAAGTGCTACCTTACAGTAGGAGCTCTGGTAGCATAGTTGCTAAAAGCACTTGACTGCTAACCAGAAGGCTGGCGGTTCAAACCCACCAACCACTCCTCGGAAGGAAGGTTGGGCAATCCTACTTCCGTAGTGATACTGCCTCAGAAACCCAAGGAGGGGTCGCTATAAGTCGGGGCCGACTCGACGGGACATAACAACAACAACAACAACCTTACAGTGGTAGGATAGCAATTAAGTATTTAGTGGAATTGAGGAAGATTTCAACAGACGATGATGGTAAGCCTAAACTTTGAGAGTGTCCAATTCAAAAATCTGATTTTTAGGGGGAAATAGAATATCAAACAAGGGGAGAAAGCGTTTGGCTTTAGGCACTTTAAAGAACATCCTTCTCAACATGGAAAGGCAGTAGAGAGGGAATTAACAGAATTTGAAAAATGGTTTAAGTAGAAAATGTTTAGAGTATGTCTGGGTGTAGAAAATCCCTTTACTCTTCTCTATGACTTTGTCTTTTTCCTGGTTTGAATTGGGACACATATACAGTATTCACTTACTCACAGGAATTAATAATTGCACGTTAACCACCAACTGAGTCAGTATTTTCTAAATTTTTAATAATTTAAAACTTTAGCTTTAGTTTTAATTGTTCTTAAAGATATAGCTTGCAGCTCTTTAATAGTCAATAAAAAGTAATGGATAGCATCAGAAACAATGCACTTAAAGTCTTTGATAAAATACTTGGTTGTTCATATTTAAAGAGATTTATGTTATGTAGTATTTAAACTTCCTTTGCCTATGAAACAGTAAATGTACATTTTTCTTTTATCTGCTTCTGAATCAGTTCTCATCACAACCCTGTGTACAAAAGAATGAAATACCGCCCAGTGCTGTGCCATCCTCACTGAAAAAAAAAAAAAAAGTCCTCACTGGCATCAAGTGGAATCTGACTGACAGAGACCCCCATTGGGTTTCTGGGCTGTAAATCTTAAATAGATGTGCTATCTTCCTCCCATGGAGCTGCTGGTGGGTTTGTTGGAATCACTGGACTTCTGGTTAGCACCCAAATCCACTATGCCACCAGAGCTCCTTGGGCTGTCCTCACAGTTGTTGTTACATTGGATCCCATTGTTGTAGGCACTGTGTGAATTCATCTTGTTGAGAGTCTTCCTCTTTTTTCACTTTCCCTCTGCTTTACTAAGCATTATACCCTTCTCCAGGAACTATTCACTCCAGAGAGTAAGATTAAAGTATGAGGGATGAAGTCTCACCATTCTTGTTTTTATGGATCATTCTTGTCAGACATTTTCTAGGACAGATTTGTTTGTTCTTCTGACAGTCGATGGTATATTCAATATTTTTCACCAACATCATCATTCAACTTCGTCAGTTCTTCTGCAGTCTTCCTTATTTACTGTCCAGCTTTCACAAGAATATGATTAAAAATACCATAGCATGAGTCTTCTAAGTGACGTTTTTGCTCCTGAAGAGTTTAAAGAGTTCTTTTATAGCAGATTTGTCCAATGTCGTATGTGGTTTGATTTCTTGACTGTGGCTTACATGAATATTTATTTGTGGATTCAAGTAAAATGAAATGCTAAACAACTTCAACATTTTCTTTATTTATTATGATGTTACTTATTTGTCTAGCTGTGAAGATTTTTGTTTTCTTTATGTTGAAGTGTAATCCATACTGAAAATAGTCTTTGATCTTCAACAATAAGTGCTTCAAGTCTTTCTCACTTTAGCAAGCAAGGTTGTGTCATCTGCGAATCACAAATTGTTAATGAGTCTTCCTCTAATTCTGACATCATGTTCTTCATATAGTTCAGCTTCTCAGATTATATGTTCAGCATACAGATTGAATGAGTATGATGAAAGGATAGAACCCTAATGGGCACCTTTCCTGATTTTAAACCATTTGGTGTTATTTTGCTGTGTTTGAATGATTGCCTCTTGGTCTATGTATAGGTTCCTCCTGAGCATATGTAAGTGTTCTGGATTTCCCATTGTTTTCATTGTTATCCATAATTTATCAGATGGCTTCTTTTTACAGTGCACAATTGAGTTAAAAGTTGTTATAGAAAATATTTTTTTTATTTATTTCTAGTTTCCATTAGAAAATAATTTATCTAGGTGCACTTCTGGATTCTTTCATTGATCAATTAATTGTCCCAAGGGTAGGAGAAATAATATATCTGCATTATGAATTTGATAAAACTGGGTAAGTTCAGCTCAACTCCCCCATTCTCTTGGGAATGTGCCTGTCAACAAAGAAGAGGAGTTTATTTTTGCTCTTTCTTTTTTTAGTTTTTTTTCTGGACAATATACCTCCTTAATGGTAAGTTTGCCAAATTCTGAAGTTTAGTGTTGCCAGGTCTATTGGGTTAACAAACATAGGGTTATGCCTGTCAAATAAGACTCCATCAGCTGTCACAGTGATGTGCTGGCCTCTGTGTTTGTTTTCTGGTGTGTTTCTCTAACTATTCAGACCACCTGGAGAAAAAGTGAACTACTTAAGGAGGGGAATCTTAGAAAGGTATAACATGTTGTTGTTGTTGTTATGTGCCGTCGAGTCGGCCCAGACTCATAGCGACTCCTCCTTGGGTTTCCGAGGCAGTATCACTACGGAAGTAGGATTGCCCAACCTTCCTTCTGAGGAGTGGCTGGTGGGTTTGAACCGCCAGCCGTCTGGTGAGCAGGCAAGTGTCTTAGCCACTACGCTAACATAAGAACTCTAAATAGCTTTTGACTCATTTAGGGAGATGAAACATGAACACACTAGAAAATAAAAAGTTATGCCTAAGAGATTTTGCAAGAAAAAAAAAAGTATATGTTTACTATATAATAACTGTTGGAAATGTTTCAATGAGAGAAAGACCACAATTGACTGGGTTAACCTCACTAGGAAAAAATAGAATAGAGCTAGGCCTGAAATAATGGCCAATATGTGCACTGGCGAAATGGAATAGAGTGAGAGAAAGCAAGACATGTCAGGTAAATACAAGTCAGCACCTTGGCCTCTGTGATTTGGATCTTAGTTTTTGCTTCATCCACTTCTCCCTCTTACCATTTATTGTGATAAAGTATGTTAATCATATTCTATATTTTTACAATTATTTAGTCACATTGATAGAATGATAAAGAAAGGCATATTCATTTTACAAGAATCTAATCTTTACTTATATTTGCAGTCCTTCCCCCTGATGTTTTTCTTTTCATTCTTTCATTCATTCATTGAGTCATGAAGTCAGCCAGTATTCATTCATTCAATAGGTATTGAACACCAACACCCTTATGGATATACTATAAGAAGACAAATGTGGGTCATACATGCTTTTGTGAAGTTAACAATTAAACAGAGAAGACAGACATGAAACAAATTATTTCAAATAGATGACTATGGCATGCTATCTTGCTGCCAAGAATAAGTGAAGTGATAAGTTTGGAATACAGAGGACTACTCAGTTCAGCTAATCACAGGATTGTTTCATAATTTCTTCATTATTTATTGCTAATATGATATATTCATTCATAAAATGTACCAGGCACTGTGCAAACTTCTCAGGATAATGTGGTCTAACTTCAGAGAAAGCAGAGATTCTTAAAAGATAACAATTACAAGGAGAATTGGATACTAAGTTCTGAATGTCAAATTTATACAGAAATATCACCTTACTTTATTATATTGGTTTGTGAATTTTTAATTATTGATTTTGGAATTTTTAAATAGAATGGTATATAAATGTGTGATCTGTTTAGATTTCTACCTTCATTTAAACTGACCAAGATCATATCCTGGCACTTTGTATCTTAAAAGAAGAAATAAAGGACATAATGGTCATTTAAAAGTGCCAGATAACAAGGAAAGCATGTTTTCCTTTTATCTTTTCTACCATTTCCTAAAGAAGATTGTACAGAGTCCTATTGTGATTATGAAATATGAACTGTTGAGATGGAGAAAACACTTGTCGTCCAACACAGATTCCTGGGGAGTCTTACTTCCTAAGGCTTAGTTGTGTTTGTTAAAAAGAACAGACACTTGAATTCAAATAAAGAATAAAGCTCCCCATTTATGGACTATTGTGAAATGCTGCCCAATTAGTGAACATCTCACATAGATCTCTTTAAAAAACATAGTCCTCCATCAAAAAGTTTCCTGATATAGGAAACTTCTTTTCTTTCAGGGAGATGCAAGAGAACCTACATAGAATAGCTCTATATATGCAGTTTCTTTCTTTCTTTCTTTCTTGGGTGCCTCCACAAAACACTTTTTGTTCTAAATATTAACTGGAAAATTCAATTCCCCAGGTAAGGCAAATTCATATTTCTTTCACAACATCTATTACAATGCTGGCTTCAGTTATTTGAACGTCAGGGACTCCAAAGCAAAGGTGAATGAATTGCACAATGCATCCAGTAACCAGTAGTTCACAGAGTGTGTGCTCAGACCACCAGCAGCAATGTCACTTGTTAACTTGTCACAAATGCAAATTTTGGAGCCTTACCCCAGATCTAGGAAATCAGAAATCCAGGGGTGAGACTCTGACTTCTGACTTTTAAATAGATGGGTCTGACTAATTCAAGTTTGAGAACTCCTGCTCTACCCAATTCAGTAAAAAAAAAAAAAAAAAAAAACACTTTCCTCATCATTGACAAATATGCTTTCTGCATTTCATGATGTTTTCCTTTTTTCTAACTTCTCCCTTAAAGTATCTCCAGACTCACACCTAACATGTGTGATTATCTCCAGATTGGAGAAAATAAAAAGGAATTTCATCAAAAACAAAACAAAAAATCAACTTCATTTTCACCTGCATTCTACAAAAACAAGGTGGGTACAACAGAAATATGCACATAAAAATTACAAGGATGAAAAACCCATCTAGAAAAGTTTTATTTTGCTCAGTTTATAGACAAGATATCAGCATTTTCTGCAGTATTATATTCCAAAATAGTCTGGCAATGCAACAATTCATTTCTCTGAGTGTTCACATTGACACATTTAAAAACCAACGCAGGTAAAGAATAGAAGTGCCTATGTGAGCACATTTCCTCAGCAGCTGATAATGTTTAATTCACTTCTGTGGGAGAATGATGACAAATATGAGTCTCTAACTGAGTAGACACACAGCTGCTTTTGATATTGTACAATTAAGAGACTATCAACAAAATCAGATTAGAATATTCTTTTTTTTTTTTTTTTGGAAAAGAAACAAAAAAAATCAGAAATCAATGAATATGTCTGACATAGTGACACCATATGGTATAGAAAAACTTCAACTTAACTTCATCAGTTTTATTATGTTGTTGTTGTTGTTGTTGTTATGTACCATCGAGTCGGACCCGACTCATAGTGACCCCTCCTTGGGTTTCTGAGACAGTATCACTACGGAAGTAGATTGCCCCATCTTCCTTCCGAGGAGTGGTTGGTGGGTTTGAACCTCCAGCTTTCTGGTTAGCAGTCAAGTGCCT
>NW_006921838.1:186334-199643 GCF_000298275.1 Orycteropus afer afer
TTAGTTGCATGGTGGTAGGAACTTCTTTTCTCAGTCTAGACCTATGCTTAGATTTTAGAAATTAATTTAAAAAATAATTTTAAATGAGTAAATGATACAAAAATAAAGGGACTGGGAATCAATGATCTATGTCAATTATGAAACTATTTTTTGAGGGTCTTAATTTTTTCATCTGTGAATAAAGTCTGTAATACTTAAAATGTTTTCAGCATTATATTTGTATGAAATTCTAGTAATTATGATAATCCATGGGTCAAAATGGAAATAAAAAATATTTTGAACTGAATTAAAATTAAGCTATGACATATCAGTAGTTTGGGAAATATACAAAAACAACAATAATAGTAATTGCAGTAACAATAATTGAAATGCCATGCACTATGTTAAATTATTTTTATTTATTATTTCATGTAATTCCTACAACACTGTTGTATTAGTAATTCAAGTTTTATTAATAAGGGAACTTCCATTTTGAATTAGAATTTTGTTTTGCAAAATTTCCAAAATTCCATGTGGTAAGGCTAGGTTGTGCTACTATGTTGGTCTAATTTCAGGGGCCAATTACTTAATTACTTCACATTTATTGTCATACTACCATTTACCTGATCGACCATTTAATACTGTGAAGAAATAAGAAAACTGAAGATTTCTATGCAAAATGTTCCTTCCACCACTACTTACCTAAGTAGTTCTTAGTAATCTTTCCAATCTCAATTTGAAGTTTATTTCATCAGTATGACTACTTGACAATTTAACCTCAGGCGTGTGTCCCTCCTCACTCCTCTTAGTTGTTTGCTCTCCATGAGCACATGTGCTTTCTAAAAATTTAATTTTGAATCGATTTCCAAAGGTCATGCATAAATTCTCCATGTTTCTCAAGTGTCACTTGTACCTGTGTCTTTCACTTGCCTACTCAATTGACCCTTGAAGGATGAACATTTCTTTAAATGCTCAAAAAGTATTGAAAATGTAACTAGAAAATCTCCAATTATCTAATTTGTTGCTTTCAATCATGTCTACAGTTTAATATCTGTCTGCTTTGAACTTTACTCCAGGACTTTAAATACTATTTATGTATTTTCCATGGTTTATATTTCTCTAAAGGTTAGCTCAATATCAGGCCCATTTCTGTTTCCAGAACTGAATCTGCTCCATTCATATTTGAAGCTCATTTTCATTGGGTACAGAAATTACACCTTGAGAGTCTTTTCTTTCAGTTTTCAATGGAGTGTTGTATTTAGGCATGCTTTCTTTTGTAGTTATTTTGTTTATACTCCTCTGAGCTTCTCAAATCTGTGGGTTGATTTATTGCAGAAGATTAAACAACAAAAACACTTGACCATTACCTCTAGAAATACTGCCTTAACACCATGTTTTTCATCATTGCAATTACACATACATAAGATTCTCTGAGTGTGTATGTGCTAAAACAGCAAGGAGTCCACATGTTCTGACCTCCTCTAATCTCACAAGAGGAAGCCAGGATTACCAGCAGTAACCCAAGGCCTATTACTGCCAGGCCAGACATGCTGCCTGCCTGCAGCCCTTTCACCAACAGTTCCTCCCAAAGCACCCACCACCTCTCTCCTGGGTTCGATAATTCACTGCAGTGGCCACACAGAACTCACAGATTATGGGGTTTATTAGGGAAGCACCATAGGCTACAATTCAAGTTCCAGAAAACATGCTCAGTCTCTCTCCCAGCCCACCGTCCCTCAGCCAACAGTCTCTCACATTCTCTTTCCCAGCAGTGCTGGTCCCTCAGTGTCTCACTCAGCGATGTGTGTCTCTTGTGCCTCTTTCCCAGCAACGCGTGTCTCAGGAGCCCGTGTCTCTTTCAGCAGCACATCTTCCTCAACCAGCAGTCAGAGAGAGTTCTGCCTCTAGGAGGCCTCCTTTTGAGCCCGGCAGGGTGGTCAAACTAGCCAATCACAACATCATAACTCTAAGCACCTGAGAGAGAGTGGTAACCTCCCAGAACATTGTATTGTGCCACGCCCAACAGAAATACTCCACGTGGATAACATTTACAATCAGGAGCTCCTCAGTTGCTCACTCCACCACTGAGTTTACAATGACTTAAGGGTAGAAAAACCATACTAAGTAATTTAGTACACTGCAGTATGTATATCTTGTACTGTTAATTGAATTCTTACATTCTTATTAATTTCTCTCTGCTTTAGTTTGGGTCTTTTTATTCATCTGGTGTCCAATTCGCCAATTTTCTTCTGATATGTACAAGCTTCTGTTAAATTTGCACTAAGTTCTTAATTTGAAATGTTTACTTTTCATTTATAAATTTTTTATTTCTTTCTTTTCCTTTACTTTCTTTCCCTCTATTTGGTTGAACATATAAATTCTAGTTATTAAAGTTCTTTACCTGCTAACTGAATCATCTTGAATTTTGCTTCTCTCTTTCCTTTCCTTTTTTTTTTTTTTAATTTCTATATCTCATGTTTAGTCAACTTTTTTGGATGCTAAAAATTGTTTATTTAATAAAATATGTAGCAGACCCAGATGACTTATTCCTCATCCAGAAAGTCAGTACTCTAGTACAGTCATTCTCTGGTTTACAAATGAGATCCATTCCTGGGTCTTTAAGTTGAATTTACGGGTAAGTTAAACAGTTGCATATGGTTTTTATTTCACCTTTAGTGCAAGAAAAGGCCTCAAGTCATTTGAATAAGAGCTGCACATGCAGCAAGTGAGGTGATTGTAATATAAAATCTCTTGTGAGAGATTTAATTTCAAAGTCAGGGGGAATTTATATATGACATTAAAGACAGGTTCCACCACTCCTTTGTGGGTTTTCACACCGGTGTGGCTTGGCTGTTGGTGTGAGGCTATAGGATATGCCACTGGTATTTCCAATAACAGCAAAGTCACACATGGTGGACAGGTTTAAGCAGAGCTCCAGACTAAGATAGCCTGGGAAAAAGGAAGGTGCCATCCACTTCTCAAAGAACTGGCCAATGAAAACCTTATGAATATCAGTGAAATACTATCTGATATAGTATTGGCAAACTTCATGAATAGCCCTGAAACATTGTCTGATAAAGCGTTCAGAAGCTGAGACCCTAAGGTTGGAAGGCACTCAAAATAAAAGTGGAAGGGCTGTCTCCTCAAAGTAGAGTTGGCCTTAATGACACTGATAAAATAAAGCTTTCAGGACCTCCACTTGCTGATAGGGCATGACTCAAAATGGGAAGAAACAGCTCAAACACCTATCAGTAATCAGAATGTGGAATGTATGAAGTATGAATGTAGGAAAATTGGAAGTGTCAAAAATGAAATGGAACATATAAAGATCTATATCCTAGGCATTAGTGAGCTTAAGTGGACTAGTTTTGGCCACTTTGAATCAGACAATCATATGACCTACTATGCTGGTAATGACAAATTGAAGATAAACACTGTGGCATTCATTGCAAAAGAATATTTCAAGACCTTTCCTAAAGTACAGTTCTGTCAGTGATAGGATAATATTCATATGCCTACAAAGAAGATCAGTTAATACTACTATTGTTCAAATGTGCACACCAACTACCAAAGCCAAAGGTGAGGAAATTGAAGATTTTTACCAACTTCTGTGGTCTGAAATTGATCAAACATGCAATCAAGATTTATGGATTATTACTGGTGATTGGAATGAGATTGTTGGTATTTGGAAAATAAGACTTTGGTGACATAAATGACACTGGAGATTGCATGATAGAATTTTGGAAGCCCAGTGACTTATTCATTGCAAATACATTTTCTCAACAACATAAAATGTGGCTATACACTGGACCTTGCCAGATGAAATACACCAGAATTGTTTAATTAAATCTGTGGAAAGAGGCAACGGAGAAGCTCAATATCCTAAGCTAAAACAAGGCCAGGAGCTGACTGTGCAACAAACCAACAATTGCTCATATGGAAGTTCATGTTGAAACTGAAGACAATTGGAACAAGTCCATGAGAGCCAAAATATGACTTTGAATATATCCCACCATAATTTAGAGACCATCTGAAGAATAGATTATGATATTCTTTGGTATTGAGCACCAATGACCAAATAGCAACAAATATGGGATGACATCAAGGTATCATACATGAAGAAAGCAAAAAGTTATTTAAAAGACAGGAAGAAAGAAAAGACCAATATGCATGTCAGAAGAGACTCTGAGAAACTTGCTCTTGAATGGACAGTAGATAAAACAAATGCAAGAACTGACAAGGTAAAAGTACTTAACATATTTCAAACAGCAGCTTGAGAAGACAAAGTCAATTCTGATAATGAAATGTGCAAAGATCAGTAGATAGAAAACCAAAAGAGAAGAACACACTTGGAATTTCTCAACCTGAAAGAACTGAAGAAAAAATTCAGCCTTGAGTTGCAAAATTGAAAGATTCTATGGGCAAAATATTGAATGATGCAGGAAGCATCAAAAAAAAAAAAAGACGGAGAAACACACTGAGTCATTGTACCAAAAAAAAGGATTGGTCAATGTTCATCTATTTCAGGGGGTGGTATATGATCAAGAACCAATGGTGTTGAAGAAAGAAGTTGAAGTTGCACTGAAAGAACTGGCAAAAAACAGAGCTCCAAGATTTGACAAAATACACATTACAATGCTTCAACATATGGATGCCTTGCTGGGGGAGAGGCACTTACTCATCTATGCCAAGCAATATGAAAGGAAGCAACCTAGCCAACTGACTTTAAGAGATCCATATTTGTACCCATTCCAAAGAAAAGTGATCCAAGATAATGTGGAAATTATTGAATATCATTAATATCACTTGCAAGTAAAATTTTGCTGAAGATAATTCAAAAACGGTTGCAACAGTATATTGACAGGGAGCTTCCAACAATACAAGCTAGATTCAGAAGAGGACATGGCATGAGCGATATCATTGCTGATGTCAGATGGATCTTGGCTGGAAGCAAAGAATACCAGAAAGATGCTTGCTTGTATTGTATTTACTATGCAAAAGCATTTTTTAATTTATTGTGCTTACAGCCCCATTAAAGGTAACCACTATCATTATTTGTAACAACACAGTGACCTGTTTTTTCAATGGATAATATTGAAACATTGTAACAGCACAGTGACCTGTTTTTTCAATGGATAATATTTGCATCTAAACATACAATCTTTGCAGTCTACCTTCATTAACCCAGTGCTGTATTTCTGAGATTCACTGAAATTATTGTGCTTTGCAAATTACTCATTCATTTTGTTGAATAGCATTCCACTGAGTAAAAATCTCGATCCATGAAAAGTATTGAGATAGTTTCCAGGTTTATAAAACCAGCAAATTCACTGTCACTGAGTTGATTCTGACTTTTAGTGACCCTATAAGACAGGGTAGAACTACTCCACAGAGTTTTTAAGGCTACTGTTCTTTATGGAAGCAAACTGCCATATCTCTCTCCCATGCAGCAGTTCATGGGTTCAAACAGCCACACTTTTGGTTAGCAGCAGAATATTTTAACCACTACATTACCAGAACTCCCTTTCCAGGTGTGGGGTGTTACAAATAGTGTGATATAGTCATCCTAGAACATCTCTTCTAGTGAGCATGTGTATCTTGGAATTTCTATGGCATGGAGGATGTATATATTCAACTTCAGAAGGTACACTGAACACTTTTCTAGAGTTGTTATTGTTAGATGCTGTCGAGTCACTCTGACTCTTAGTGACCCTATGTACTCAGAACGAAACACTGCCCAGTCCTGCATCATGCACATACAATCATTGCTATGTTTGAGCCCACTCTTGTAGTCAATGAGTAGTTGTACCTTCAAGCAGGGTATGAGAATCCTGCTTGCTCTACATATTGCAATTCTAATACCTTCATTACTGAGCACTTAGGAAAGTTACTGTTTACTGAAGAGGCAATTTACACAGCTTATCAATAATCCTGAAAAAAAAACTTTGTGAAGTCAATATTCAATTTTTACTTTCCAGATGAAGAAACTTGCGTTCAATATGTTAATAAATTTCTCAAGGTCCTATAGCTGATATCAGTGGCAGAACTCAAATCGAGGTCTTCCTGACCCCACTGTATCATCATCTTGATATCATGATAATAATATTAGTAGAGCATGTAACAAACTAATGCATATGACAGCCATCTCTAAAATTTAAAATACAATTATCATTCTTATTTCAATTTTTTATAGTTTTCTAGTCACTTTATGTATAATCCACATAACAGCTTTGTAATAAAGATGTTACCATCTTCAGTTTACAAAAATGAGGTTCACAAAAGATAATTAATAGTTATCAATTCTTATCAAATGAAAATTTTATGAGGTCAGAGTGTAGTGTGTGAGCCATTTGAGTGTAGAGGCTCTCTTGTTCACCACTACTTCCCCAGTGTTGAGAGAAGTGTCTAATACATGGGAAACGAAAACAACTCATTACACTTGTGTCAGTTCTTACTCATGCAGCCCCATGTATGTCAGCATAGAATTGAACTCTAAAGGGTTTCCAGTGGCTAATTTTTCAGAAATAAATATCCAGATCTTTCTTTTGAGGTGCCTCTGAGTGGACTAGAGCTTCCAGTCTTTCAGTTAGCAGTTGAGTATGTTCACTGGCACATGAGAAGCCTTCAATAAATATTTGGTGAATGCTTGAATGACAAGATGAAAGAAGAGCCAAAAATGGAGTATACTTTTTTTTTTTTTTTAAGTAAATGTGTGGACAGGTCTCTGAACCTCAGTTGTCTGCTTATAATCCTTTGTGGAAAGACTACATCTCTACTGGAGAAAGTGAGTATGAAATTTACAGTCAAGCTTCTCTTTAGAGTTGTTTGCAAAACCAAGAACACCACTTATTTTGGTTCCAAAAATATGCACTATCATGGCACAGAGACAGGTTTTAATATAACACTGCAACTCAGTCACCTGGGAAAGTGACTATTTTTATTAGATTTTTAATCTTCCATTTAATAAACTAACAGATCTGTCCTGGAGGAAGTGCAGCCAGAATGCTCCTTGGAATCAAGAATGGCCAGACTTCGTCTCACCTATTTTGGTCATGTTGTAAGAAGGGACCATTCCCTGGAGAAGGATGTCATGCTTGGTAGGGTGGAGGGTCGACGAGGGGGAGGCCTTCAACGAGATGGATTGATACGGTGGCTGCAATGATGGGCTCAAGTATAGCAGGGATTGTGGGGCTGGCGCAGGATCGGGCAGTGTTTCGTTCTGCTGTGCATAGGATCTCTATGAGTCGGAAACGACTCGACGGCACTTAGCAACAACAACAACAACATTAAAATGTCTTTTAAGTACTAAAGAATAAGTCATATGCTAGAGATAAATCATAGAAAAGGAAGATAAATTCCCTGTCTTCACAAACATTAAAAGCACAGTTATAAATCCACTTGTGGACTAAGAGTCCTCACCTTTAAGTTGGAGTAATACTAATATTTCTCATTGAAATATTTTCATGACTAAATGTGTTAATGAATATAGAATATGAAACATAGACAACTGCCTACCAATATAATGGCCCATATTAAGAATATTCTTGATGTATCCTTAGATTAGTTAGGGTATCAACATATGAAATTATAAAAGGTACTGTTTACTTGTAGAAATACTATTTCTATTTTGCCTTATGACATTAGTTTCCCTAGAGAAAGATATCAATTGATCCTCCAAACATTCATTTATTAAAGTATACATTTTTATGACCAAAAGAAAACTTCAAGATACCAAAACCAGACAAAGACATGACTCAAAAGGAAAACTGCACACGAATATCCCTCATGAATATAGATGCAAAAATCTTCAAAAAAAAAAAATCCTAGCCAATAGAGTCCAACACCATATCAAGAAAATAATTCATTATAACCAAGTGGGGTTCATATCAGGTATGCAAGGATGGTGCAACATTAGAAAAATAATCAACATCATCCACCACATAAATAAAACAAAGGAGAAGAACCATATCATATCATATCAATTGAGGAAGAAAAAGTATTGGACAAAATCCAAAACCCATTCCTCATCAAAATTCTCAGCAAAATAGGAATAGAAGGGACATTACTCAGGATAATAAAGGGCATCTATGCAAAACCGACAGACAACATTATTCTCAATGGAGAGAGACTGAAAGCATTCCCTTTGTGAACAGGAACCAGACAAGGATGCCCTCTATCACCACTGCTATTCAACATTGTATTAGAAGTTCTAGCCAGGGCTATAAGGCATGAAAGGGAAATCAAAGGCATCTACATTGGTAAGGAGGAAGAAGTCAAACTATCCCTATTTGCTGATGATATGATCCTACACCTAGAAAATCTAAAAGACTCAGTCAAAAAATATAGTGGAACCAATTGAGAGATTTAACATCATGGCAGGATACAAGATCAACATCCAAAAATCAGTTAGCTCCTCTACACCAGCAAAGAGATTACTGAAAAATAAATAAGGAAAACATTACCATTTACAATGTTTTTGTTATATGTCATTGAGTCAGACCCGACTCATACTGACCTCTCCTTGGGTTTCCGAGGTAGTATCACTACAGAAGTAGATTGCCCAACCTTCCTTCCGAGGAGTGGCTGATGGGCTTGAACCACGAGCTTTCTGTTCAGCAGCCAAGTGCCTTAGGCACTATGCTACCAGAGCTCCCCACCATTTACAATAGCTACCAAAGAAATGAAATACTTGGGAATAAATCTTAGCAGGGACACAAAAGACCTATACAAATAAAACTATAAAAGACTGCTTCAAGAAACCATAAGAGATCTACATAAATGGAAGAACATCCCATGCTCATGGATAGGAAGATTGAACATTGTGAAAATGTCAATTCTACCCAAAGCAATCTATACATTCAAAGCAATTGCTATCCAGATCCCATCAACATTTTTTAAGGATATGGAAAAAAACAGTCACTAACTTTGTATGGAAAGGAAAGAGACCTCAGATAAGCAAAGCACTATTAAAGAAGAAGAACAAAGTAGGAGGTCTCACACTGCTGGATCTCAAAATCTACTATACAGCCACAGTAGTCAAAACTGCCTGGTATTGGTATAATGACAGACACATAGACTAATGGTATAGAATTGAGAACCCAGAAATAGATCCATCAACCTATGGTCAGTTGATCAAAGGGCTGAAATCCATTAAATGGGGTAGACAATATCTGTTTAATAAATGACTTACAAAACTGCATATCCACTTGCAGAAAAATGAAACAAGATCTCTTCCTCACACCATGCACAAAAACTAACTCCACATGAATCAAAGACTTGAATGTGAAACCTAAAACTATAAAGTTCCTCAAGAAAAAACCAGGGGCAAATTTAAGAGCCCTAACATATGGTATAAATAGCTTATCAAGCATAATCCAAAATGCACAAACAGCAGAAAGAAACTAGATGAATGGTAGTTTCTCAAAATTAAATTTTTATGTGCTTCCAAAGATTTCTCCAAAAGAGTCAAAATATAACCTAGAGATAGGGAAAAAATACTCAGCAATGAAATATCTGACAAGAGATTTATCTCTAGAAATTTTAGAAAACTCCAATACCTCCACAACAAAAAGACAAATAATCCAATTGACAAATGGGCAGAAGACATGAGTAGACACTTCACCAAAGAGGATATTCAGGCAGCCAACAAACATGAAGAAATGCTCACAAGTATTAGTCATTAGAGAGATGCAAATCAAAACAACAATGAGATAGCATCTTGCCCCAGCACTAGTAGCAAAGTTCAACAAAACAGAAAATAACAAATGCTGGTGAGGATGCAGAGAGATTGGGACTCTTATACACCGCTAGGGGGACTGTAAAATGATACAACCACTGTGGAAAGCAGTATGGCGATTCCTTAAAAAGCTGGAATTAGAAATACCATTTGACCCAACCATTCTATTACTAAATATATATCCTAAAGAAGTGAGAGGCAAGACAAGAACAGACACATGCACACTCATGTTCATCGCAGCACTATATACAATAGTCAAGAGATGGAAACAACCTAGGTATCCATCAGCTGAAGAATGGATAACAAAACTATGGTACATACACACAATGGAATACTATGCAACACTAAAGAATAATGTAGAATCTTCAAAATGCAGAATGTAGAATCCACATAATGTGGATGACCTTGGATGACATTATGCTGGGTGGAAAAAGTCAATCACAGAAGGACAAATATTGCATTAGTCTGTTATAGTAAAAGTCAAGGAAAGGTTTATACATGGAAGGAAATTTTCTTTGTTGGTTACCAAGGGTGGGAGGGGAAGTTAGAGAACACTGTTAATAGGAAGAAACAAGCATTGATTTGGGTGAAGAGAAGGGCAATGTACCAAATGTGAGTGATCAACACGGTGGCATTGAGGAAGAGAAAGACATAGAGAGGTACATGGGTGGTACAGACAACAAAAATTAACCCTTTTGCACATAGAGTACTACATTGTCAGTGAAGGCAAACATGGGTATACAGGTGGATAGATGGGTGGACAAGCTGAACTATTAGGTATGTCTATGAAGTGGGGAGTGTACCCAAGACTACATATAGGGTTGGCAGACAATGTTTCTACAAGTGTATTGTATGTTCTGGAAGAATTCCCAGGTATATGGTAGAGCTGACAAGGAACAAGATTGTAGTCACTCTTTGGCCATAGCCAGCTACCCAGAGGAAGCAAGTCATTGGACCTGGGGGTTCAGGACCATAGTTGCAGAGGACATAAAGCTCAATTGGCATAACATACTACAAAAAATATTGTTCCACATCCTGTTTTGGTGAGTAGCAACAGGGATCATAAAAACTTTCAAGCAGATATCTAGATGCAATGATGAATCTCTCCTCATCCAGAGCAAAAAGGAATGAAGAAAATGAAAGACACATGGAAACAATTAGTACAAGTGACTGGTATACTATGTGGTCCTCAGCCTATATGATTATGAAGAACTGGATGGTGCCCAGCTACCACTGTCAACAAATGGAGGGGAGAACCACTTAGACTGCAAGAACAATGTGGAACAAAAATAATTAAAAAAAAAAGAAAAGGGGGGACCAGGTTTACTGGTCTGATAGAGACCGATGGAACCACTGAGACTATGGCCTCTAGCTGCCCTTCAGTTCTGGAACTGAACCCACTCCTGTGGCTTCCAGCCAAAAAAATGAGACAAGCATATGAGCTGAACATTTACATTAGGTAGGTACACTCCTTGGAAAGAACAATCATGGGAGAATAGAAGGGCTGTGTATGCACAGGGAGACAGCTCAGGGGATAGGAGTACACAGAGGGAAGGATACAGAGAAGAGGTAACTATGGGGAGGAAGTGGGAGGGGAGCTGTTGCATTGTGGGAAATTGTAGTCAATACCATGAGACAAAGTCCATGTGGGCTGCTCTATGGAAAGTGAATACGCTCTGTGAACTTTCACCCAAATCATAATTAAAAAGGAAAAAAAAAAATAAGAAAACTTCAAGTCTTTTGTTTGTTGATATATCTAATTATTTATTATTTTATACAGCAGATAAATTGCCCATATTTTGGATAAAATGCATTTTTCTGGAGGTGTAAGGATACAAACAAATCCCACTTACATGCAAACCACCTAAAAGACTACCATGGCCCACTTCCTTTGTTTATCAGGTATGACACTAATGTTTCTCTTTAAGAATTCCTGTTGTGATTTTTTTTTTTTTTCACTTCATGCAGTGGGCAAGCCCCAAAAGAAAGTTTTCTCAATAGAACTTTTAGGCCACTGAATAAATAAAAACACACTGCTATGGAGTTTGTTCTGATTCATTGTGTTTCCAAGGTAGTAAATCTTTAAGAAAGTTGATTGCACCATCTTTCTTCCAAGGAGTGGCTGGTGAGTTTCAACCACCAACCTTCTCATTAGTGGTCAAATGCCTTATGCATTACACCATCAGAGCTCCTTTTTGGCCCACTAGAGAAGTATATATTTCCTCATCTGTGCCATCAAAAGAAAACAAAATTAAACCAGACAGTGCTTTTCTTCCCAGAGAGCACAGGTGCTCAGGATGATGAACAGAAAGGGGAGGGGGAGGTTCTGAACAGCCTGGTATGAGTTTCTGTCCTCTTCCACTGAACTCCTGGCCATGGGAATATCTACCTTGGTCCTTCCTTTGATTTTGCTAAGTATCAGGTGGTTTGCTAAGAGCACACGGTGGATTCTAGGTCACAATGTAACTGCACTCCATTAGCCAGAACTCTATTACAATGCCAGTTTCAGAATGAATAAATAATGCTCCATCCACTCATTCATCACCTAGTATTTTTTGAGCCAGACTTCGTGGTCAACATTGGGGATACAAAGATAAATATGGCACTGTCTATCCCTCTAAGACTACAAAATACTGTGCCTGCTGGTAGTGTCACAAAAGATACATGTGCATTTTTATCGATGAGTTCTGAAAGCCCATCTTATCTCAATCGTGGGTTTCTTTACCTACAAAAAGACGTTATTGGAAGATTTTCTTTTTTGAAGGAAAATGTTTTTAGATCTATTCTCTGTACCTTATCTGATTTCCTACCCAATCTCAAATTATTTCACATGGTATTCTTTTCATTTAAGAGCCTCTAATTGGTTTAGTTTATTGACTCTACTATTATTTCTCTTCATATATATTCCTTTCCTGGTGGCACAGTGAAGCGCTAGGCTGCTAGCCTAAAGATTGGTGGTTCAAACATAAAAGCCACTCTAGGGATAAACAGCTGGCAATCTGCTTTTGTAAATATGTCCTTGGAAACCCTGCGAGGCAGTTGTACTCTGGCCACTAGGATCACTATGAATCATAATCGACTCACTGGGCAATGGGTCTGGTTTTAACATGTCGTGTTTTTATGAGAGGTTAAAAGAAAAAGCAGTCTGGAAACAAAGCCTTAACTTCATTTCAAAGTCTTGACTTGAGTCTCGAATTCACATTGAATTTTAAAGCTGCCTTTTCTGATAGCAGTTCTTGCAACCTGGATGCTGACCGTATATCCCAAAGGAGATCTTCTTTCTCTCTGAGGTCTAGGAGGTGCGGGATGGCACAAACTATTCCAAGAAGGTCTTTCTACTATCTTCACACATGCAAGACGTAATAGCTTATACCTGAAGGGTTTTGATGCACAGCATTATCGATAAATCTTTATAACGGGCCCCCGGAGGCAGACATGATTGAGAAAACAATTTTAGTAGCAGGTTACCTGAGAAACCTGTCCTGTCATTATCCTGTGGGAGCTCTGGTAGCATAGTGGCTAAGGCACTTGACTGCTCACCAGAAGGCTGGCGGTTCAAATCCACCAGCCACTCCTCGGAAGGAAGGTTGGGCA
>NW_006921838.1:199788-212802 GCF_000298275.1 Orycteropus afer afer
TATCCCTGATAAATCCCTTTTTAGATATCCCACTTTGACTCCCCTGATTATCTTTCAACCAATTATGATTTTGTAACTTTTAGCTCCTGCTCCAAAAAAAAAAAAAAAAAAAAAAAAAAAGTTGTCTTCCTCGTTTTTAGCAGAGTGGCAGTATTCACTCTGTGAGGGTGTGTGTCTTCCCCATCCAGACTGTCTCTTATCCCTCAGTAAACCTCTTTTGCTTTTGTTTAAGCAGACTCAGTGATGTTGCTCTATGACATGCTTATGAGATGGCAGTAACCTTACTGATTGCTAATTAAGCTCTCTTTCCTTTTTCCTGAGGTCTTTCCATGTGACCTTATCATTGCCGTGGTCATGACTGTAGAAAAACAATTTAACTGTGAGTGCTCCTCCAAGGGATGTTGTTTTCTTTCTTTTTTCTTCATTATTTTCCTATTCATGTTCAATACTTACCAATAATGTTTACTTTTTTAATTTTTTTTTTTTTTAAATAACAGGAATAACACATGTGCTGGCTGTTTTGTATAACAGGTATGTTCTTAAATCAAATGTTATTATTATGTTTTTTAATGCACACATTACCAAACCATTTCAATACCAGTGTCCAATACCAGTACACAAAAATGAAGCCATATACTTATTTGGCCATTTATAAATTGCAATGCATTTTAAAATATATATTATTTCATGTATTTTTTTCTAACATGACCATAAGGTAATACTTTACAAATAAGGAGATTGAAACTTAGAAATTCTAAATACCTTTTCTGAGTTAATATAGTTCTAGTCAGTCTTGAACCCAGGTTTTCTAACTCTACATTAAGTATAATTTTTGTTAGACCTCAAGGTATGAGGGTAAGGAGAATATCTACTTTTTCCACTAATATTTGCTTAGCTTCTGGCTCAATAACCTATGTATAGATGTGTGTGGTTCAAGACTGTTTACCTCCTGTCTTCTGGTTATATCTATGAAAGAGATTTTCTTGCTGTTACTAAACATTCAAGGATACTCTAAACACAAATTTTAACATGGACATAAGAAGATTATATTTTTAGAAAAGTTATGATACAAAATTCCAGAGATCTAAAGAACAACTCAGTTTTTTGTTAACAGTTTTAATATCAATAATAAAAATATTTTGCTCATATGACATTAGGACAGTTAGCACTGAGATGTGGCTTATGAAATATCAATGCTTTCAGGCATGTATTTTGATACTTTCAATAATAACAGACATTGAATTTTATAAATCTTTATAAGTAAAAAAAAAAAAAACAAACATTAAGTCCAAAAAACTAAAAATGATTAGTTCAATCATCCAATTTCATATGACATGAAGTTAAATTGAAATTTTCCGACTGGCTAAGAGTCTAGTATTAATATCATACAATGCTTCAGTTAGAAGACAGTTAAAATGCAATTTGGGCAAACAAGAAAAATAAAAACTAAAAACAACTATTTTTCCTCTCCTAGCAGAGAAATTAAATCATCACCACGCATCATTATGATCTTTTCGAACTTTTGATATTCCTCAGTATCTCATGCATTAGTGTCAAATGTCTAGTATAGCTTGAAATTAGCATGTAAATATAACTCCCTGTTAGTAGCCAACATTCAGCTTCACAAAATCTGTATTCAGTCTCCTGGAATGTACTCAGTGTATGCGATCACTGGGTCTGGCATGCTCTTAACCAAGTAGCTGAACAGCAAGAATATTGCCTGTGATTTATCAAAATCATATTTGACTAATCATACAGTTTAGAAGTCTAGGATATTCACTGTTGTTGTATAATGGATAGGTAGTTTTCCAAACTTAACACCTAAAAAACCTTTCGTTTATGATTTTAATGATAATGGATGGGCATGGTGTTAACTTTGCAATGCCAAGAAATTAAATTCCAGCTTGTCTCCACGTTAAAGATAGGGAAGTGAATGAAATCAGTTTGAGTGATTGTTTTCACCTGCAGTACTTAAAATTTGGAAGATAATTTAAAAAAAATTGGTTCAGTTACATAGTGATACCTTATATTTTGGAATGCACAAGAAAGGAAAATGTGATATGTATGTGTCAATTGCTTTGTTTGCGAGTGAAGTTTTCATTCATCCTTAATGACAAGACTCAGTTTGCTGAAAAATCTCTTAACAATTCTGATGAAATAGAACTAGCAAGAAACTTGACTGAGATTGATTTGAAGGACTAAGATTATCCCATGAACTATATATAGCTCTTCATTATAAAACTCATTGAAAATATAGAAAGAGTTTATAATCAAATGAATAGAGAAAACATCTCAGCTGTATTTTTAATATCTACCGCATGATTTTGCTTAGCAGTTTCAAATGGAGAGTAGCAGTGACTATAATATAACCATAGGAAAAATAATAATAATAACCTTTCTTACTTAGTATATTTTTGGCCAGAGTGTCTAAAATCTTAGCCAAGCAGTTTTCTAGTGATCTTGGGATGGATCTGACTTCCAGCTAAACTAGCTCATGATTGAAATTTGAATGCTTGAGAAAATTCAAGAGGTCTGGCTGTGATTCCTGTTGAATTTAGGAAATCATTTGGAACATAGCCTCAAGCTAGAAGAAAGTTTCACCAGCTAATTTGTGCACTGGCTTATTTTGTAGCTGTGTGTTACATCTTATCTCGAATTTCCCCAAATAACATTTGGATTTTGTTTCTGCAATTTTTGTTATCTATGTTGCTGTGCTTTTTGACCAGAACATCTCCAAGCAGGAGATTAGCTAACATAAGGGACCAACATCATGCTTGGAGACGTTGAGGTCCCTAGAGTGCACTAATAATAGCTAAATTGGTTCCAGGCCTTTTGGCAGGAGAATGACTTGAAGGCATATGCTACAGTGGGAGAAATTGCTACTTCTTCCATTTTCACTCTCTTCTCCAAAAATGTCCTGGCAACAGAAGTACCAGAAGTGAGGACAAAGAGAAAGAACCTACTACAATGAAATTTTCTCTGTGTGTGATCTCACAATGTACAGCAAAATATATGTGAATAATTTCCTATTATGCTTGTAAAATGATAAGGCCTTTGGTGAGTAATAGACTATACTCTGGGAAATGTTTTTGTAACTATGAGGTAGGTGAGACAAAAGGAATAAAGATCCAAAAGTGCAAGTTTAACAATGTAGCAAGAGCAGCAACATAAAATCAGCATCTAAGCCAAATCTGTGACAAATTAGCTTTCCCTCTCAATCATCAGACTGGCTACTTGACAGAAGCTTGTAGGGATCGTCAAACAAAATCATTAAATGCAAAACCCTACTGAGAAAAACTCTTCTCAAACTAATTTTATTATGTAGGGCCAGAGGCCTTTATGAAATTAGGCAGGGAAAAAAAGTATTTGTGGTATTATGTGACTTAGATCACATTCCAGAAATATTAGTCCAGTGCTATTGTCAGGGCTGTGATTGCTGGAGAATGGGTGCTGCTAACAGTTACAACGTAGTGATACTGCCTCGGAAACCCAAGGAGGGGTTGCTATGAGTCGGGGCCGACTCGACAGCACATAACAACAACAACAACAACAACAACAGTTACAACATGGTTGTAGCAGTTACAACCATGGGGAAACTTCATAGTCTCAAGAATATTATCCTAGTCATTCTTTCTGCTTTCGTTTTTTGTTCTTAATTTCCAGGTTTCTCTTTCTCTCTGTCTCTGTCTCTCTGTCTCTTTCCACTCCCCCACCCCTTTTTTCTCTGAGCGATCAGGACAACTTTGTTCACTTCTGCTCATTCACTTTGAAGCACACTTAGATGTTGAATATAATTCCACTGACTTGCACGGTTTTTACTTTCTCACAGATTTTTATCTCCTATATTTTCATTTACTTTAAAATAATTTTTAAATTTTCATGGGACTCTCTTTTTGAATCATATGTTCTTCAGATGTACAAACCAAGTTCACTACTATCGAGTCAATCTGACTCATAATGACCTCTCCTTGGATTTCCAAGGCAGTATCTCTACAAAAGTAGATTGCCCAATCTTCCTTCCAAGGAGTGGCTGGTGACTTGAACTGCCAGCCTTCTGGTTAGCAGTCAAATGCTTTTGGCAAGTGTTACTGTTTAATTTTCTACATGAGAATTTCCCAGGTATCTTTCCATTTTTTTGTTTGTTTGTTTGTTTGTTTGTTTTTAGTTCCATTATGACAAAATAATATATATTAATTGATTTTTTCTCCTGTTTTTAATTGTTAAGATTTGTTCATGATAAAGTATTGAAAAGTAGACTTCTCACAAGGTGACTGAGTATGCAGACAAGTTACCCATACTCTCTACAACAAAGACATGGCAAACCAAATGAAACAGATACAGATGATAATCCTGGAACTCTAAGCTTTGAAGGAAAGGATAAAGAAGTGGATCAAATACAGACTAGAAGAAGAAAGTGAATGGTAACAGAGAACAAGGTGACAAACAGAGCTGTGAACTCTCAACTGGCCTGACACAGCATGGCCATTTTGAATTTTTGCAAACTGTGTCCCAATGAGGGCACTATCTGCTCTACTTGCTAAGGACTCACTACACAGGTACCCATGCCAGTAGTTGGTGACCAGAAAGCAAACATGTCTGCATTGCCCAATGACATCTGTACCTCCTGCACCCTACCCACTAGGTTAGGGCCACCACCCACTCCTGAACCTGCTTATCAATGCTAAGTGACAGCCAACATCAGCCCAGCCCCCCTTCAACTTCTCTACATAAAAGTGAACAGAGAACTGCACACACACTCTCATCCTCTATCACACCCACTAGGAGATGGGTGCTGAGTGCCTAAGTGCTGCCAAGTTAGTAAGTAGGTGGCACACCTGTACCACCTGCTCAGATATACCAAACAGGACTAAAACAGACAAACAAAACAAAACTGAGTGAAGCGCACCAACATATAACCACCAATTAAATACAAATACAATGACATCCCATTGTCTCAAAGACAACAGACAATCTCAATTCACGTAAAGAAATAAGACAGAGTGGTACATGCAAGTAACGAAAATGCAGAGTCAGAAAACCTCCCTGAGGAATAAATGGCATACCTGATTGATACGTTGAAGCCCACCAGAAAATGTTAAAATTTTAACTTTCAACAGTCATTCACATTTTAAGAAACTTGAGAAAAGATACTCTTTTCTAATTACCCAGTGGTGAAATTTTTATCATTTCTGTTGCTTTTCTTTCATCATAAAATTCCACGTCTCCCTCTAGTATTACTTGCCTACAGCCTGAAGAACTTCCTTGACATTTGTTTCAAAGCAGGACAACTGGTAGCTCATTTTTTTTTTTAGTTTTCTTTCATCTGTAAATGCCTCTATTTTTTCCTTTTTGCTGAAGGATATTTTACTTGGTATACATTCTGGGTTAAGAGTAGGTTGAAAGGCACTCACAGTATGCCTGGGAAAGAGCTACCTCCTCAAAGTAGAATCAACTTCAATGGACTGAAGGGAATAAAACTTTCAGTACTTTCATTTGCTAATGGGGCATGGCTTAAAATTACAAGACAGGGCTGAAAACATTTATTAATATTAATAATCAGAATGTGTGAAATATCAATCCAGTAAAATTAGAAGTTGTCAAAAATGAAATGAAACACCTGACAATAGATATCCTAAGCATTAGTGAGCTGAAATAGACTTGTATTGGACATTTTGAGTCAAGTAATCACATGCTCTACTCTGGCAGGAAAATTTAAGAGGAATAGTCTCACATTCATTGTCATAAAGATCAATCCAAAAGTATAATGTTGTCAGTGAAAAAAAAATGTGAATACCTACAAGGAAGATCAGTTAATAGGACAACTCTTCAAATTTATGTAATAATCACTAAGGCTGATCATGAAGAAATTTAAGGATTTTTACCAACTGCTGCAGTCCAAAATTGTTCAAACATGCAGTCAACATGCATTGGTATGCATTGGTGATTAGAAGACAAAAGTTGGAAACAAAGAAAAAGGATCATTATTTGGAAGATATGGCCTTGGTTACAGAAACCTAATTGGAGGTCACATGATAGAAGTTTGCAAGATGAATGACTTTTTACAAATGCATTTTTTTCAATAACATAAACAGTGATAATACAAGTACTTTGCCAGATGGAATACATTGGAATTCAATTGACTATATCTGTGAAAAGAGACAATGGACAAGCTCAATATCATCGGTCAGAAAAAGGCCAGGGGCTGACTGCAAAACAGATCATCAATTACTTATATGCAAGTTCAAGTTGAAGCTAAAGAATATTAAAACATGTACAGGAGAGCAAAGGTACCATACTGACTAGCTGCCCAGAAGATTTCAAAAGGCAACTCAAGAAGACAAAGCATTAAAATGAAATGTGTTGACCTAGAGTTCAAAAAACAAAAGGGAAGACTATTTGCGTTTCTTAAGCTGAAAAAGAACTGAAGAAAAATTTCAAGCCTCGAGTTGCAGTATTGAAGGATTTTATGGGCAAGATTTGAAGGATGCAAGAAGCATCGAAAGGATATGGAAGAAATATAAGGAATCATTGTAACAACAACAATGATAAAAATAGGTTAGCATTGAACCATTTCAGGATGTAGCATAGGTTCAAGAATCAATGGCATTGAAATAAGAGGAACCTATACATAGACCAAGAGGCAGTCCTTCAAGCAGAACAAGAGGACACAGTGTGGTTTAAAATCAGGGACACTGTGCGTCATGATTGTATTCTTCCATCATACATATTCAATCTGTAAGCTGAGCAAATAATTTCAGAAGCTCCACTATATGAAGAAATGTAGGGCATCACGACTAGAGGCAGATCGTTATCAACCTGCAATGTACAAACAACACAATCTCATTTGCTGAGAGTGAAAAGAATCTGAAGCTTTGCTGATGAAGATCAACAACAACAACCTTCATTAAGGATTACATTTCAACACAAAGAAAACAAAAATCCTCACAACTGGACCAGTAAGTAACATCATGATAATCAGAGAAAATATTGACATTAAGGATTTCATTTTACTTAGATCCAAAGTCAATGTCCATGGAAGCATCAGTCAAGAAATCAATTGACATTGCATGGGACAAACATATTGCCCAAAAAACAACAAAAACAAATGTTATGTTGAGGACTAAGATGCACATAACCCATGTCATGATATTTTCAATTGCTTTATATGCATAAAAAGGCTGCACAACAAATAAGGAATACCAAAGAATTGTTGCGTTTGAATTATGGTATTGGTGAACAATACTGAATATACCATGGACTGCCAGAAGAATGATCAAGTCTGCCTTTGAAGAAGTACAGCCAGAATGCACCTTAGAAACAAAGATGCCAAGACTTTGTCTCGTATATATTGGACATACTATAAGGAGAGACAAGTACCAGGAGAAGGGCATCATGCTTGATAAAATAGAGGGCCAACAAAAAAGAGGACTCTCAATGAGATGAATTGACAATATAGCTGCTGCAATGGGATCAAACATAGCAATGAATGCGGCATGGTTCAGGATCAGCCAGTATTTAGCTTTTTTTGTACATAGATTCACTAGGTCAGAACAGACTCAATGGCACCTAACAACAACCTAACAACTAGTTAGTGAAGAATATCTTTTCAGGTTGTGACTTCTTATTTATTTCAAGTGTGCTCAACTTTACATAATGCAACATGTTATAATATAGTTGTGTTATTAGGTGTTGTCCAGTCAACCTGAATCTCCTGACTGCTTTTTCCATGTGTGTTGATTGTGGATCCAAGTAAAATGAAATCCTTGACAATTTCAGTCTTTTCTCTATCATGAAGTTGCTTATTGATGCACTTGTGAGGATTATGGGGTACTTTTATGTTGAAGTGTAATCCATACTGAAGGCTGTAGACTTTGATCTTCTTCAGTAAGCTTTTCAAGTATTCTTCACTTTCAGAGAGTATGGTTGTGTCATCTACATATCATACGTTATTAATGAATGTTCCTCCTAGCCCAATGCCACGTTCTTCTTTACATAGTCCAGCTTCTTAGAATATTTGCTCAGCATACAGATTGAATAAGCATGGTGAAAGGATACAACCCTGATTCACACCTTTCCTGATTTTGAACCTTGCAGTATATCTTTGCTCTGTGTTAATGGCTGCCTCTTAATCTATGCCCCAGTTCCTTATGGGCACAAATAAGAGTACTGGAATTCCAATTATTTTCAATGTTACCAAGAATTTGTTATGATCCTTATTTTGAGTGCTTTTGCGTGGTCAATAAAACATGGGTAAATATCTTTCTGGTATTCTTTATTTTCAGTCAACATCTATTTGACATCAGCAAAGATATCTCTTATTCAACATCCTTTTCTGAGTCTGCTTTGAATTTCTTACAGTTCTTTGTCATTATACACTTGCAACTGTTTTTGAATTATTTTCAGGAAAATTTTTATTACATGTGATATTGATGATATTGCTTGATAATTTTCACATTCTGTTGGATCACCTTTCTTTGGAATGGGCACATATGTGGATCTCTTCCAGTCAGTTGGCAATGTAGCTATCTTCCAAATCTCTTTGCACAAATGAGTGCTTCCAGTGCTGCATCTGTTTGCTGAAACATCTTAATGGGAATTCCATCAATTTTTCAAGCCTTGATTTTCACCAGTTCTTCCAGTTGAGCTTGGACTTCTTCCTTCAAATCATTGGTTCTTGATCATATGCTGCCTCCTAAAATATTTGAATCCTTCAATGATATTGCAACTTGAGCTTTGAAGTTTTTCTTTAGTTCTCTCAGCTTGAGAAATGTCAGCCATATTCTTCTCCTTTGATTTTCTAACTACAAGTCCTTTTGCATTTTATTATTATAGTACTTTATATTCCTGAGCTTCATGGAAGTCTTCTGTTTAGTTCTTTGACTTCATTATTTCTTCATTTTGCTTTAGCTGCTTTCAGTTCCAGAGCAAGTTTCTGTCTCTTCTGGCATCATTTCATCTTATCACCTTTTCCTGTCTTTGAATAACTTTTTGCTTTCTTCGTGTATGATATGCTTGATATCACTCCACAACTCTTCTCGTCTAGGTCATTGGTCTTCAAATCCATTTTTCAGGTGGTCTCTTAATTCAGGAGGAATATACTCAAGGTGTATCTTGCTCTTATCAACTAATTTTTATTTTCTTCAGCATCAAATGGAACTTGCATATGAGCAATTGATGGTCTGTTTCACAATTACTCCCTAGCTTTGTTCTGACTGATAATACTGAGTTTCTCCATCACCTCTTTCCAGAGATGTAGTCAATTTGATTCCTGTGTATTGCATTTGGCAAGAACTACCTATATACCTGCTGTTTATGTTGCTGAAAAAAGATATGTACAATGAATAAATTGTTGGTTGCAAAATTCTATCATGATATCACTGGTGTAATTTCTCTCTCCAAGATCATATTTTCCAAATACTGATGCTTCTTCTTTTTTTTGTCCAACTCTCACATTCCAATTACCAGTAATTAATGCATCTTGATTGTGTGATCTATTTTAGATGGCAGAAATTGGTAATAATCTTCAATTTCTTGATCTTCGGCTTTTGTAGTTGGTACATAAATTTTAATAGTTTTAACTGGTCTTCTTGGTAAGCATATAAATGTTATGCTATCAATGACAGCACTGTACTTCAGGACAGATCTTTTGGAAGATAAACGTGATGCCATTCCTTTTCAATTTCTCATTCCCAGCATAGTAGACCATATGATTGCCTGATTCCAAATGGCCAATCCCAGTCCATCTCATCTCACTAATGCCTAGGATATTGATCTTTATGCATTGCATTTCATTTTTGATGATTTCAGATTTTCCTAAATTCATACTTAGTACATTCCATGATCTGATTATTAATGGAAGTTGACAGCTGTTTCTTCTCAATGTGAATCATGCCATATAGGTAAATGAAACTCACAAAAGTATTACTCCATCCATATCATTAAGGTTACCTCTACTTTGAACAGAAACCTGTCCACCATGGGTGACCCTGCTGGTATTTGAAATACTGGTAGTATATCTTCCAGCATCATAGTAGCAAGCAAGTCACCACAATAAGACAAACTGACAGCTGAGTGGTGGACATGTTATAATGGCTATTGTAAAGTTTTATCTGATAACTGAAGACTCTGGAACTGGCATTTATTCACTGAGGTTTACTTTAATAGCATTAGATTTAATTAATTAATCACATCTCCCTACTTCTTTTCATGCCATGTAATTTTGTATTAATCCTAGAAATGTAAGTAATTCATGAATTCTGGTAAACTCTTTGATACACATTAATTGCCCATTCCCCCAGACTTCAAGTGGATCTTATGTTAGTTCAGTTTTCAAAGCTTTTGTTGGTTATTTTGTTTGCCCTATACATGTGCCACTCAAGGATTAGTCTGAGACATGGCTGCTGTTTTCTATCATAGTTCTCTGACGTGGGTGCTCTCTTATGTCATATCTCTCTTCTCAAAGCCTTTGACATGCTTCTTTGGGTTTCTCCCATATCTGCACAGCTCTTGCTTGAACCTGGAATTGGTAGTGTCATACTGTCAGGGGGTTCTCTTATTTATATCTTTTCTCTCAGGAATTTTCTCCATTTTCCATATCCCAGGGAACCATTTTTCATGTTTTTTATGGCCCAAAAACGGAAGTCTCTTTTGGATTTTACAAACTAGGAAAGAATGACAGAGAAAAATAAATAACTAAATAATACAAGGTTTCCCTTTGGACTCTCAGCTTGCAAGGCATCTTTTCATGGTCCTCCAGACAGAAGGAGGTTTCTTTCAACGTTGTTACTATAATTTACATTTCATTCTTTGGGTCAATCTTGATATAATGCTGAAAAATAAATTAGCAAACAACTACAAACAAGAAGGACATGCCTCAAAATACAGTTTGTTATTCAAAACATGATTTTTCACACAAATCTACCACTATTTTTTATACTTCATATCCTCAAATAGTTGTTTTCATATACTGCTGACGTAGTTTTAGTTCAAATCAGTGAGACATTTTACTCCATCTTATCTGACACTAGAACACTACTCTGAATTTTTAATTGTAGTCATTGTTTTTATTTCTGGAAGTTCTGTTTCACTATTTTTCTTACTTAACATGTTACATTTTATACTTTCATGATCTCATCAGATGTGCAAAACCTTGTCATTTATTACTTTACTGAGACTAAGCTGATATTCTAGGAAACTTAATGCTCTAAAGGGTATGTGGATCAAATGCTAGTGACTTTGTTGTTATAGGTTCTGGTTCATATTCTTTTTTTTTTTTTTTTTACTGGTGTAACTATTGGTAGTTAAATGCATGCTACTTTTTTTTCCTAGAAAAATACTATTTCAATAGTTGGGACTAACTCAAACCAAGTTGAAAGCTTGACAGTCTCTGGGCTACTCACCAGTATATAGCGTATAAACCAATGAGAACTTCTTGGAGTTTCCTGTGGAATAGGACAGTTCTCACAAAAGAATGCCTACCTTGGTCGGACATTGGCTCTGATCTTAGCTCTTTAGCTTCTAAATGTTTACTCTGTAGATGGATGCATTCAGGACAGAAAATAGCTTTAACGCTTTCTTATTCCACCTGCCTCCCTTGTTACAAACTTCAATGCAAAGAAATCGGCTTGCAAGTTTTCTGCTCTCTTTTTGAATAATAGTCAAAGTTTATTTGTTAATCTAACCGTTTACTTATATTCAGTGAGACATTTGGTTTAACAATTAGCTGTCTGCTAAAATGAACTGGAACTCTGTCACCCAAAACTCTTTAGGGGCAGTTAATTTGTTAGAACACTCAGTGTGCAACAATACTGAGCAACGATATGAAGTATCCCTCCTTAGAGCACCTAAGAGGATTTACACATTCTTCTTCACAATATGGGATATTTTAAACTTAGTAAAAGCACAATTTGAGAAACAGTTATAGCACAGGGTATGCTATCTCCTAAACAGTTCTGAATTTATAAAATCCTATGCCTTAGAAAGTATGTACAAAAAATATATTTTTCCCTTTCCAGCTTTGAAGTGCTCTCTTTTTATTCACATTTCTGGATGTTAATTGAATATTCAATTTAAAGTATAATTTGCTAATAAGTACTAAAGTCAAGACTACAATTGTTAGTGAGCTCTATTACTGAGGATGTATTACATCAAGTGAGAAGGGAAACAAATTAATGAATCTAATTGTTCTCCACTCCAGGCAGTAATGTTCAGAGGTTAAGAAATCAAGCAGAATTTTCCAAGAGTGAAAAAGAAAGTGGCTTTTATTGTAGTTCCAAGTATGTTGCTGGGTGACATCTGAAGAACTGAGGCCACTTTCCATTACTAGAAAACCCTCTCATATCTCATCATCTAATAGATTCTTGTTCTCATTTCTTTCAAGAGATTCTGATGCCATACTTATAATTTTATAGCTTAAATCTTTATCAACATCCATATTCATTCATTATAAACTTCACTAAGATTAACACAAATATGCCAGGTGGTCTCCAATTTAGTTATTAATTAACAACAAGATTAACTAAAGAGGATATTTTACAACAAAGAGTATCCTAAGTTCCATAACTAGAGAAAACCAAGGTTTTTACTGATTTCAAGAGTCTAAGAAGGCAATGGTCATTCCAAAATGAATTAGATACTAAGAATAAAATGCAGATTGTTAAAATTCATTTTAGCATAAATAAAATATTTTAATAATCTGCTCTTACAAGATTTTAAAAATGATTGATGGGCTGGACCTAACATATATTTATTTATTTCATTTATAGATGGTTATGAGTGATGTGAGGGTTAGGGTTAGGGTTAGGGTTAGGGTTAGGGTTAGGGTTAGTGAATGGGGGTAATATAAATTGTGTGGGGTTAATATAAATTTCATGGATGATAAGGGAGGCATGTGGAAGGTAAAAAGAAGGTTATGAGTGAGGCATTCTGATTATTGGGCAAATTTTTCTGCAAATTATTTTTTCAACAGAAATTTTATCATCTTTTTTTTTTTTTACACTTTTTTTTTTTTTTTTT
>NW_006921838.1:217192-235035 GCF_000298275.1 Orycteropus afer afer
ATACAAACTATTTTAAAATCTTCCTTAGACTCATGGATAGAATTGTTTTTTCAGAAAACTATAGTCATTGAATTACTGATTTTAACTAAGCTTTGTAATTTGTTAATATTTAAAAAACTCCACATTCATTTTATAGACAATATTAGATATGTATAAAAGGAGTTCTACAGATTCTTCTATCTTTATGGACAAATAACTCAAAATCTCTAGGGACATTCAAAACTTTACCAAGAACTTGGACATTTCATTCATTCATTTATCATTTTATTAATTCAGCAGCTATTTATTGATATTCTTAATATGTTAATAATTAGATCAGGAGCTGAAAATAAAGGAGTCCTGGTGGGACAAAGGATTAAGCATTCATCTACTAACCTAAAGGTTGAGTGTTCAAACCCACCCAGTGGGTCCACAGGAAAACACTTGGCAATCCATTTCAATAAAGATTACAGCCAATAAAACTCTATAGAGCAGTTCTACTCTGTCATATGGAGTGGGTATGAGGCAAAATTAATTCTATTGTCCCTAACAAAAGCAATAACAAGAAACAGTGATAGCTTTCAGTTTAGAAGTAAAAGAAATAGAACAAGGACAACTGAAAGGAAAAAAAAAAAAAATTAGAGACTCTAGAATAGAGCATGGTGAGATGTCTTAATTCAAAGGGGAGAAAATGAGGATTTTTACCCCAAGAATTAAAATAAAAACAAATTATTCCTCCACAAGAGCCCCAATATGAGTATGTTCAAACTGGAAGAAGACTTGATGCTTTGAGAGAATAAGTAGCACATTTTGCCTTGTGGGACAATGCTGGCAGTTGATGTGAATAAAATCTGAGTCTCTATATTGCTAAATCTCTATAGTGCTAAGTCTTTTAATCCTTGGAATTGATTAGATTGTGCTGTGTTCCATACCAAGAAGGGGAAAATAGCATCTTAAAGGTTCATATTGTGCCAGTTAAGGTCTAGCCAGGAAAACAGAAACCACTGTACACCTTTCAAACAAAACAGAATCAGTATAGAAAATTATCCATAAAGCCGTTGGACAAAGAGAAGAGCAAAGGGAAGAATGGAGGGTACTGGAGAAGCAAAAAGGATGAACACTCACTACCTGAGATCTTAAGCTTCTACTTCTGAGCTGAAGTGCTATGAGCCTGCAACTGCAACTGAACTAGAAGAGTGTTTCTGTTGCCAGAACTGGAACCAACAAACAGGCTTTGCCACAATCTTGGGTGGAAAGAGGTGCTGCCTCTCAGGTTGCTGGACTTAACAACCACCCCACTCCCTCTTGCTATAGCAACTGCCAGTGACTGCTATTGATAACAAAGCCAGAGCAGGTGTTTGTTTGTTTGTTTTCTTTTTTCTAAAGTTCTAATGCTTTTTCAGTGCTTGTTGTTGTTGTTGTTAGGTGACATTGGGTCAGTTTCAATTCCTAGTGACCCTACATACAACAGAATGAAACACTGTCCAGTGCTACACCATCCTTACAGACATTGCTATGTTTGAGTTCATTGTTGCAGCCATTGTGTTAATCCATCTCATTGAGGGTCTTCCTTTTTTCCACTGACTTCGCCACCTTACCAAGCATGATGTTCTTCTCCAGGAACTGATCCCTCCTGATAATATGCCCAAAGTACATGAGATGAAGTCTCACCATCCTCCCTTGTAAGGAACATTCTGGCTATACTTCTTCGAAGACAGATTTGTTCCTTCTTCTGGAAGTCCATAGTATATTCAATGTTCTTTGCCAACACCACAATTCAAAGAAATCAGTTATTCTTTGGTCTTCCTTATTCACTGTCCAACTTTTGCTTGCATATGTTGTTGTTGTTTTGATGTGCCGTAGAGTTGGACCCGACTCCCAGCGACCCCACCTTGGGTTTCCAAGGCAGTATCACTACAGAAGTAGATTGCTCAACCTTCCTTCCAAGGAGTAAGACTTAAAAATAATATGCCTTGAGACAGGCACACCTTAGTCTGCAAAGTGGCATCTTTTCTTCTTAACACTTTAAAGAGGCCCTTTCCAGCATATTTGCTCCATGCAAATCACATTGATTGTGGATCCAAGTAAAATGAAATCCTTGACAATTTCAATATTTTCTCCACTTCTCATAATGTTATTTATTAGTCTAGTTGTGAGGATTTTTGTTTCCTCCAACACAATTGCTTCCATTGGAAATATTGTTCAAGAAGTTACCTTGGAAAGCAGTCTGGGGAAGTACATATTGGAGGATTCTAATTATAGCATAAAAGAAAGAATCAAGATAGATAGCACATGGATTATTATCATAATGAACCACTTTGGCTACTAATTATCAATAAATCTTTATCCACTTTAAATGTGGGCAGCACCTTCCTTTTGCCTAAAACAGTGCACCTCTTCTGTGTACATATGAAGATAGTCTCACTCTCTCACCAATAAGGAAAGACACACATTTATACCAACCATTGTATATGTCTCTGGATGATATTCACAATTTTCTAGTCTATTCACAAATACTTTGGAGTAATCCCAAACACAGATTAATTTGTAAACTTTACAACTCTTACATTTTTATCTTAAATTAGGAGGATGGTGAGGAGGAAAAATATGGCTAGTTTATACACATCTATGAATAATAAATTATGAAAATATGCATAACTGTCTCAGTCTTCATTTCTGCAACTGCTGTCATAAGTTTAGTTGATATTTCTTCCTTTACCTATTGCAGTGTTCTTTATCTGGGGTGATTTATACTCTTATTGAATTACTTTCACTTTTACTCAGTACATAAAAACCCAGTAAATGCTCCACAGGATTTCCTAGGTTTTATATATAGTCTTCTCTGTCGCCATTGTATAACATCAACCCAAATACCACATGAAAGTCAAGATCAATAACTCCAGCCTGGACAGAAATCCTTTGTTTGCTTTTGGCTTAATGGCGTGATGAGCCAAAATTGGCCAGGAGCTCTCTCAACTTCAATGGCAACATTCATGTGTTTTCTGGTAGAAGCATTAATTTATTTTATTCATAGTTTCAACATGTTATCAGTTGAGTAACTAATGTATGTGAGACACTATGCTAAACTTAAGGGTGGTTGTGATGAACAAATTATATTTGAAAGAAGGCAGATGTGTCACTTTGAATACAGAATGTCTAAATTTGTACTCTCAAGAAGTATACCTTAACAAATTTTTTTTTTTCTTTTTCTCTTCTCCTTTCCAATATAATCTCAGATATGATCTGACTGTATATTTTGGTTACCTAGTGCTTCTCTGACAAGAATATACCACACACGGGATGGCTTAAACAAACAGTAATTTTCTCTTACAGTGTGGAGGCTTTAAGTCTGAGTTCAAAATGCCAGGCTCTAGGGGCTGGTGAAAACCCCTCAGCCTCGAGTTTCAGCTGTACCTCTGGCTCCCAGCCCACTGAAACTAAAGCCTTACCTTCACTCAGACAGCTGCTGGCTGCTGAGACTGACAAGCCCAAGGTTGACAAGTAAAAAGGCACACTTCTGATGTTACCAAACCACATGGCAGGCCATTCATTCAAGTCCATTGAAAGTCCCAAGATCGGCAGAGCAGGAAGGCTGTTTAACAACAACTCAGCTACATGCAGGGTTCTACTGTGCCATGAGCTAGAGACCATTCCCAAAGCTGCTGGTTGTATACGGGAAGCAGACCACGTCCCTAAAGCAGCTACTCAGCTGCTTGTGGTAGATCCCACCATGGAGCTGATTGCCAGTCTCATCTCGGGGAATAACTACCACCAGCTGCCCAGCCAAATTGACATGCAACTTTACCTATCACACCGTAGGAAAAAAAAAAAAAAAAAAATTGTTACATCATCTATCTTGACCTAACTGGCCAATACACACTTCTCCTTGAATGTCAGCTATGAAAGATATATCTGTAATCATTGTACTATTGTGGGTACAGTTTAATTTTTTTCAAGATGAAACAGAAGACAACTTTAGAAAAGAAACAGAAGTGAATTTTCAATTTAAAATTCAGTGTAGCAGTACTATCAGGAAATTTTGTAAATTTAAAGCTCTGATGTGTGCAGTGCTGTTATGATGTCATATATATTGATTTTACCTTTTAATTAGCTGTATTATATTTAAGAGCAGCTCTGGTGGCATAGTGCCTAAGGGATTTGACTGCTATCTAGAAGGCTGGAGGTTCAAACCCACCAGCCACTCCTCAGAAGGACCCCTATAGGGTCACTATGAGTTGGAATCAACTCAAAGGCAATAGATTTGGTTGCATTGTGTTTAAAAAGAAAAAAAAGGGGGGGGGACACTAGGATTTCTTTATTGTTTAGATTAATATGTCAGCATATAGTGTTATTTATGTAAGTTGTTTTTCTTCTTCGTTTGTAGAAATTTTATCTTATTTTATGATAATTTATTTCAAAATACCAAATTCTAGCTTATAAGTGTCATAAAGTGTCATAGTATCAGGTATCAATGTAAAATGCTTTAACATCTCATAGGTATTTATTAAGAGATAATACATTTGGTTCTTTCAGTAACAGCTTCCAACATTTTTTTGGAACATTTCTAATAAGATGACAGCTAAATAGCTTCCCCTCCACTCTCTACTCCTAGAAATTTGTCTTTTTAGATCAAAGGGACTAGACTAGAACCAAGTGAGATTTTCAATTCTGTGCATGTGCCAACTGGGACATAGGGTTCAGATTTTCTCCCTTGTGACCTCAGAAGGAAGCATGAGAAATCCACTTCCCTACTAGGAAACCCAGGGAGGGGCCACTAGGAGTCAGATCCAACTCGACAGCAATGAGTTTGGTTTGGCTGGCACTCACCAGTGTTCAGTAACCCCTCAGTGAGATCCGAAAACATCCAGTATTGGAAAGAGCTTAGCTTCCAGATTTTTCTGGGTACAGTAGGCATTTGTTTTACCCTACTCCTGTAAGAGGTCAAGGAAGTGATGAATACATGGGATAAAGCTTCTCTGTTGCTGAGACCGGGAGAGATTGAAGGGTTCTCAGAGAAGCTTTCAACTGGTGCCTCATTAAATGCCTGGAGGCCTTCCTGCAACTTCCTACTTGCCCATGATATCATACTTTATATCACCTGGAATGCTTTCACCTAGGGTATTTAACTAGATTTTATAAGTTATATATATATATATATATATATACACACATATATAATGTTTCTCTTTATGATAGAAACTGAACAGATCCTCCTCACAGGAAACATTTACAATCATCAGTGATATTCATAACCAATTATGCAATTCATCATTTTCCTTATAGAAATGGGAGAATTGTAATAGGTGGAGGATTAATATATGTAAAAATAAATGGGGAAAAGGAAGGATTGGGAAGTGAGAGCCTCAGATCTAGATGTGAATATGCCCGTTTCCACTAACTCAACAAAGAACTCTGGAACAAAGGATTCCTGGGTTGGACAAAACAAATCTAGATCCTAGTATCCCACTATGCTCAATCACGGGTTTGCAATAGGTTGAAAGTTGGTGTTGTTTCTGAAAGCACTGCAGCTGGAAGCTTTCAGATGATTGCACCTCCTAGACACAAGCAGAAAGTTCTCAAAGGGAAATCTCGACACAGTGACTAAGCTCACCAACTTAAGGTAACTTTGATGAGATTTACTGAACATGTCTCCACAACAAAATATAAGTATAAACTGTATGCCACACTAATTAAGGAGAGGAAACAATTCAAACCCTCAGTCCTTACTAAGCCTTCCCTGCCCAGCATGGGAAAAGCTGACTCCAATGTGTACTATTCAAGAATGGTTTTCTTTTTGGCTCATGGATTGTGGTCCAATTCCAACTTCTTCTTTTTTTTTTTTCCTACTACACCTTATTTTTTGGGAGTTTTATTGAGATATATTTCAAATTTCATAAAATTTACTTTTCCAAACACTGCTTTATAGTAACATTCAAAGAATTGTTCAACCACCCCCACTATTTAATTTTAAAACATTTTCATTACCCGAAAAAGAAACTTAGTAGCCATTAGATATGAGTCATTTTCCCCTCATTCCACCCTGGCAAATATTAATGGATTTTCTGTCTGTGTTGAGTTGTCTATTCTGGACATTTCATATTAAAGGAATCATACCTCATGTGGCTATTTTATGACCAATGTCTTTCATTTGGCTTTATGTTTTCACAGTTCCTGCATGTCGTACCATGTATCAGTACATAATTTCTCTTTGTTGTTGAATAATATTTCATTGAATAGATATATTACATTTCACGTATGCTTCTGGCAAGTGATGAGTATTTGAACTCTTTCAAAGCAGAAAGCTTTGCAGCTATTATGAATAACATGGCTATGCAATCTGTGTACATATTTTTGTTTGGGTTATATTTCTGTAATGTCATGTTTAATCTTTTGAAAAACTGCCTGTTTTCCAAAGTGGCTGAATCATTTACAATTCCATCAGCACTGTATGAGAGTTACAATTTATCCATATCCTCACCCACACTTGTTATTGTCTGTCTTTTATTTTAGCCTTTCTAGAGGGTGTGAAGTACAATATCATTATGGTTTTTATTTCATGACTACTGATGCTGAATGTCTTTTCATTTGCTTGTTGGCTATTTGTATCCATTCTTTGGAAAAATGTCTATCTCTTGTCCATCTTTAATTTAATTGTCTGTCTTTTTGTTGTAGAATTATAATAAAAAAAAACAAAAATCAAATTCACTGTCATTGAGGTGATTCCAACTCATGGTGACCCCCATTGTATTTCCAAGGCTGTAAATCTTTATGGAAGTAGATTGCCCCATTTTCTTTCTGCAGAGCAGCTGGTGGGTTTGAACTGCTGATCTTCTAGTTAGCAGCCAAATGCCTTATCCACTATGCCAACAGAGCATCTATGTGTTTCCCTGACTGGGAATCAAACCCAGGCTGTGGTGGTGAGAGTGCCGAAACTGGACCATGAGACCAACAGAGAAGAGTTACAATAGACTTCTATATTTTTTACATACAAATCCTTATCAACTGTTAAAGTAATTCCCTAACTAAAATTTCTAGGGATGGATAAGAAAGAGGGAGAAAAAGCTAGCAAAAGAAAAAAAAAAAAAAAAGGAAAAGAAACTGCACCAAAGAATTCTGCTTGATCTCATTTATGCAGTTGTCTATCTATCTTATCTATCTATCTATCTATCTATCTATCTTTCTATCTATCTGTCTGTCTATATATTTGTCTATCTAAAAGTATTATTTTAGTTCATTTTTAGCTTTCTTTGATTTTACATTAAATTTTTGTATATCTTTTATTTAGATTCTTAATTTCTGAAGCCCAACCAACTTGGAATAATGAATAGCTAATAGACAATTCCCATGTTTGTGACTGAGTGTGTGTTTGCTTTATAATATTTGATTTTTCTAATATATTTTATTATTTTAAGTACTAATGCAGAGAATTAAATTATATTTTTCCTTGGAGTAAAATATGCATATCTAATTATAATGCCATCTGGGTTTAAGGATTTCAGTTTATTTTTCTTTGTTCTCACTCATATATTTATTTAGTCATCTAGTAATTATTCATCAGATAGCCACTAATCTGAATACAAAGAATATACAGGTGAAAAGACATCTTTTAACTAGATGTTAACTAGATACAAAAAGCAAAACAAAGTGTTATTATCCTTCTTAGGTTGGTCACAATGAAAGTTTTTAACTACTTAAAGAATGAAAGGCTGTGGTTTCATTAAACCACAGTCAAAGGGAGCCAAATCCCATGACTTGTCCTCATACATCAATGTGACTTAAACACTTCCTTTTTGCATACATAAGAAGTTTTGAAATTCACTTGGTCTACGTGGATAAGCATTTAATATGAAGTCCTGGAACAACAGATGTGTGTCTAATTGCTTCTGTAAAATGAAATGTTTTTATTCTGCTATGCTACTGAGGAACACAAAACACACATCTTTCAGCATAGGGCACCAGCTGAAAAACAATAAATGCTTAAAGCATCGATCCTTTGATTAGCGACTGTCTTGCCCCTGTAGGCATCATAAAGTTTGTACTTATCAGTGCAAAATAAAAAAGGAAAGTTCAGCCATTAAAGATCCACTTGAAAATTAAATGTACAAATATTTGAAAATAAAGCCTTAGTTTGAAAGACAATTTTTTCTTGTTCTTCACTATATTTTTCTATTTTCCAGTCAATTCAAACTCATAGTGACCCCCTTTGGGTTTCCGAGGTGTTATACAGAAATAGATTGCCCAGTCTTCCTTCTGAGGAGTGGCTGGTAGGTTTGAAGGACCAACCTTCTGGTTAGCAGTCAAATGCCTTAGGCACTATGACACCAGAGCTCCTTTCTTTTTCCAAGGGAGAAAAGTATTTATTTTCTAATCTGAGACAGAAAGGGAAAGAGTAGCAATACTTCATCCAGAAAGCTACTCTCATCTTTCATTCAATAAACATTTCAGCAAGCAATTTTGATGTGTCAGTTACAATGCAAGCTGCTGGGGTCACAATGGTGAACAGAGAAAAACAGTTCTTCCCTCAAAGACCTTACTAGACTTGCTGTGCAGTGAGGAAAATACCCTCATCACTCAATTAGGAAGAGAGATGTAACAAGCAGTTGTTTATTTGTTCAGTACTAAGCTTAATTGGGGACCTCTGGTAGCATAGTGGCTAAGACACTTGCCTGCTAACCAGACGCTGGCGGTTCAAACCCACCAGCCACTCCTTAGTGATAACTGCCTCGGAAACCCAAGGAGGGGTCGCTATGAGTCGGGGCCGACTCGACAGCACATAACAACAACAACAAGCTTAATTGACTCTTCTTTCTGCTTAATAGCAAAATGAATTCTGCCTGTCAAGTCACATAATCACTGTGGCTGTACAAATGCTTAATCTTTGGAGATTTGGCTACTTTGTTTGTTTGATACCTAAAGTTGAAGAATCTGTGAAGCTGGTAGATCCAACTCACCATGAGTCCTCAACTGCAACCACTTGTGTATCACCTATGTATGTTGATAGGATGTAAAAGAAGAAACCATGGGTAGACATTTTCATGTTAAGGTAGAGAAAGCACAAACTTTTCCTAAGGTATTATACCTATAGGACTCCTCCACACCTAGACGGTACCTAACTCCAGACTTTTAAAAGAGCTTCCTGGGCTTGAAATCTATAAGCTGTTCCTGTATTCTTGATTTTTATTTAATTACATTCAAGTGGGATTCTATTATTTGTAACTAAACTAATCTTGATTAAAAAATATGATTTATCTAGTAGGGAGCTATATCAATTCAGAGTGTTGACTACATGTTAACATTTTTTGGCTAACATGCAAAATCGAGGAGTAAAGTTCTTGGGAATATGGATGACACACTGTTGAGGTTTTTCTCTAATATGCCTGTTTTCAATTTTGAGGGAATATTTTGTAGAACTCTCTGTCATCACCTCTAATTGTTACTTCTGTTGTGTAGTGGTGATGTGGAGCATAATGTGATTATGGAAGCTGACATCGTCTTTGTGGAATTATCTCACTTTATAGGAGTTACAGTGACTCAAACGAAAATAATTAAAATAAAGCAGGATGGATAAAATTAGGTATGGGTTAGAGATGCTAGAAGCCCATGTAAAATTAAAGGGAGTGGTAAAACAGCAGTTAGTCTCTAACTACCTGATATTTACAAGCGTCCAATATTGACATCCACACAGGATAAGGATTTAGATAGAGTTTGCAAGGTGTCTTATAAACAGAGGTTCTAATTAGAGATGTAATAGTCATTAAATAGATGATAGCAGATGATAGCTTACAGTGACTGCATGTAAAGCAGAAGAAAATATTTCCTGATCCTGTCTCTTCTTCATGATCACTGTGTTCTTGAGTCCATACTGCAGCTGTTGTGCTAATCCACCTCACCAGTGGTCCTCTCACCCTGGCCAGCCCTCACTTGCCAAACAGGGTCTCCTTCTCTAGCACTGATCCCTCCTTATGATGTGCCCAAAGCAAGTGAATCAGATAGTGGAAAATGTCCCACTGTGATCCATAAGGTCTTCATTGGCCCATTTTCTCAAGTAGATCACCAGGCTCTGCTTTGCAGTCTGGACTCTCCACTGAAACCTGCCCAGCATGGGTAACCTGGTATCATAGCTTCAGAAGAATCACAGCAACACAAAAGCTACCACAGCATGACAAAATAACAGACAAGTGGTAGGGAAGTATCATAAGGAAGGCAAGTTAAAACAGCCAACAAACAGTAAAGTAAACCAGAGGAGCTGAAAATCAATAATCTAGGAATACATGTCAAGAAATCCAGTTAAAGAAGCACCTATTACATCTAAAGTACCATAAATTTGCAAATAACATGCCCTTGTAAATCGCATGTACACACATGTAGCACACATAGCTTGCACAGGAAACTAACATAAAAGGAGGCTGCACAGTTTGCCAAAAATGTAAACCATGCGCATTATTTGCATAAAAATACAGTAAATAGAAGAAAAAGAATAGTAAAATGAAAGTACTAGTTAATGAAATAAACATATAATGAGGAAATCCATACAATATTTTAAAACTAAAATTTAAAAAAATACTGTTCTACTCATATTTATTGTATTAAAAAATGATTTACTATATTTAATAATACACAACATTGGTGAGTATTTTCTAACAGAAAATACCATAAGTGGGTGGTCTTAAACAAACAGGGATTTATTTTCTTACAGTTTAGGGGCCAGAAGTCTGAGTTCAAAGGGCCAGCTCTAGGGCCTGGGTGAAGCCACTTTGGGCTTCAGCTCTGCCTCTTGCTCCCAGCCCACTGAAGCTGGAGACTTTTCTTAACTCAGGCAGCTGCTGGCTACTGAGGCTGACAAACCCAAGGTCAACAAATAGTGGCACATTTCCAAGATTACCAAACAACATGCCAGGTTGCTAGTTCAAGTCCAGAGATAGTCCCAAGATCAGCAGGAAACATGGCAGGCTGCTGAATGAAGACTTGGCTACAAGCAGGGTCCAAGCATGACAAAAATCTACAGAGACCGTTCTCAAAACTTCTCCTTATATACTGGAAACAGATAACACCCCTCAGCCAGCTACTCAGCTGCTGCAGTAGATTCTACCATGGAGCTGATTACCAATCTCTTCATGGGGAATAACTATATCCAGCTGCCCAGCCACTCAAAACCAGGCCCAGCCAAGTTGACAGACAACTTGACTTTCACAAGTGAGATATGCTGAAAATTGGTCTAGGCTTTTTTCAAGGGAACTTGAGGGAAGTTTGGGGAGTCCTAGTAAGGAGATCTGGTGGCTTAGTGAGAAGGGCATTTGGCTGTTGACCCCAAGGGCAGTGATTTAAAGCTGCCAGCTGCTCTGCAGGGGGAAGATGAAGCAATCTACTTCCATGAAGATTTACAGCCTGGGAAATCTAGTGGGGGTCACTGCAAGTCAGAATTGGCTCGTTGGCAGTGGGTTTTATTTTTGTTAATGGTACAGTGGTTAAAGTGTTCGGCTGCAAACTAAAAGGTATATGGTTCAAATCCACCAGCAATTCCATGGGAGAAAGAAGTGGCAATATATTTCTGTAAAGATCTACAGTCTTGGAAATCCTATGGGGCAGTTCTACTCTGCCCTATAGGGCCACTAAGAGAAATAATTGACAGCATTTTTTTTAAATTACTTATTAAAATTTGAAATGTACAATCCATTTAACCCAATAATTACATTTGAGTATCTTTTCTACCAAATAATATAATCTGTGAAAAAGAAATATGTAAAAATAAATTCATATTAGTATTGTTTTTAATGGAAAAAAAATGTGGAACTTAAGCATCTATAAGTAATGGTTGTATAAACTATAGAAATCTCATTTTATGTAAATCTATAACCATTAAAAGAAACATGAAGGTACTCACGTATTTGCCATGGAAAGACTTTTGAGAGAAAATATAAAATGCAATCATAAAGTTATAGAGTGATGTCATTAGTATGATTCCCACATATAAAATCAAACACACATATACACATAAGCATCCATGAGGATGAAGTCATAGAGATATGAGCATTAAATCTAAGCATTCTTTCCTGTATGTTCCTCTCAGTCAAGGCTCAATTGCCAACTCCTTTGCCTCTTCAAATTCTGGGAACAAATGTTGCATTTTCTAATGATAGACTCTTTGAACATAGTAGCAACTAAACCTTAATTTTGGGGAAAGAAATCCTCTCTCCAGGGCAGAGGTTAAAATTCTACATAAATTTAACATCTCTCTCCAAACAAATTGCCATTCCTCACCCCTTCTATAATCATGAGATGGTTGGTAGGTTAAGCTTATCAACCTTGGTATCACTGACAATTTGAGCTGAATAATTATATGTTGTGGAAGGTTGTTCTGTGCACTGTAGGATATGTTTAGCATATCTCTGGCTTCTACCCACTATATGGCAGTAGTAGTAATACTCCCATTACCCCTGAAGTTATTACAACCCAAAATAGCTCCAGAAATTGCCAATGTTGCCTTTGGGGTGGGTGGGTAAAATTTTCTTTGGTTCAAAACCACTGGGCTAATGAATATGTGAGAGTCAACTGATTTATAAATACTGTATGGAGACTATTTTAATTTAAAATGTGTGGTACAAACCACTTAATGTTTTATCCTCTACTTTTGTTCCTCAATAGAGACAAACTGGAAGAATCACATTTCAGCATCTTGTTACAAATAAAAATTATATTTTCTCCATCAACTAATATATTATTTGATGTTTTAGTAGCTTAAAGCAATAAAAAAAAAAAAAAAAAAAAAAACTCACTGCTGTCCAGTAGATTCCAACTTATAGAGACCTCTCCTTGGAATTCCAAGGTGGTATCTATACAGAGGGAGCTCTGGTAGCATAGTGCCTAAGGCACTTGACTGTTAACCAAAAGGCTGGTGGTTCAAACCCACCAGCCACTCCTGGAAAGGAAGGTTGGGCAATCTACTTCCATAGTGATACTTCCTTGGCAACCCAAGGAGGGGTCGCTATGAGTCGGGTCTGACTCGACGGCACATAACAACAACAACAACAACAATCTATATGGAAATAGATTTCTCAGTCTTCCTTCCAGGAATGGCTGGTGGGTGCGAACTGCCAGCTTTCCAGTTAACAGTCAAATGTCTTAGGCACTGCACCACCAGAGCTTAGTGATATTTTAATATCCCTGGTGGTTCAAACCCACCAGGTGCTCCTCGCAAGGAAGGTTGGGCAATCTACTTCTGTAGAGATACTGCCTTGGAAACCCAAGGGGTGGGTTGCTATGAGTTGAATCGACTTGACAGCAGTGAATTTGGTTTTTGGTTTGGAAAGATTGGTGTAGTGCCTAAGGCACTTGACTGCTAACCAGAAGGTTGGTGGTTTAAACCCACCAGCCACTCCTCAGAAGGAAGATTGGGTGATCTAGTTCCATAGTGATACCGCCTTGGAAACCAAAGGGGGGGTCACCATGTGTTGGAGACGACTCCACGGTGCATAACAACAATGACAACAAAGATTGTTGCTATTGTCAACTACCCTACTGGTGTACACCTTACTGTTACTCAGCCAGTGACTACTGGCCACATAGATCTTAGCAAGACAAGCCATGCCTAGGAAGAAAAAGATACCCAGGGAGAAAGTGCTCTTTTGCACTCATACATACCCATTGCCACGGAATTGATTCTGACTCATGGTGACCCTAGAAGACAAAGAAGAACTGCTCCATAGGGTTTCCAAGGCTGTAACTTTTATAGAAGAAGACTGTCACATCTTTCTTCAATGGAGTGGCTGATGAGATTGAAGCACTGATCTTCAAGTTAGACACTAAGTGCTTTAACCACTGCTCCACCAGGACTTCTTATACTGCCAGGTAACACCCTCAAACTGGGAGTCCATTCTTAGTGATACATTTACAGTTTGCCTAGGCCTACACTGAAACATAAAAATAGCTTCAGAAAAACAAATTTAGGAATATCAGAAAATGCAGCTACCATTACTTTATTGTACTATAAATCTTACTATTTAGACTTGTTGCTATATGATTCAGGAAAGAATGAGTTAGAAGCAGGGTACAGGAAATGCTATTGTACTACAGAACAATAACACACACACACATGTATATAATATACATTATATATGTGTGTGTGTGTGTGTGTGTATATATATATATATAATCACTTCTTAATATCTAAATAGAGTTTAGTTATCTAACATTGTATGTGTTTTGTTCCAAATTATTTAAAAGCATGTTTATGTAACACTGACATGGATCTTGGGGCTTTATTAATATTTTATGCAAAGCTGAGCTCTTAAATCCATGGTTGAGTAGGGCTAATTCACATAACAAAGCTTACCTAGGTGGAAATAATGTATTTTATATTAAATAAAAGAGGTCTTTGTAGATATTTTTTAATGAATATTCTGAACATTGTAATGGTTTTTTGTTTTAATGAAATCTGACCTGCAATTGTTATTCTAAATCCTAATTTATTATAATAGGTTTTAACTTTCTGTTAAAAGATTACTGTAAAAAAAAAAAAAAAGCCAAGATCATGACACTTAAACAGACACAAAATGAACAAGTTTAAATATGTTACTTAACTAAATAGGAAATAAGAAATAATTACAACCAGTTTGAAGGAAAATTCCAAGCAGCACACATACAAAAAATAATAAATTTTGAAATTGCAATAGATGAAAAGTAGATCTTTCCATAGGGAAATGAAAAGTTGCATTTCACTAGACATAATTACAATTACAATAAATGGAAAAAGGTTGAAGTCGACAAGGATTTCATTTTACTTGGATCCACAATCAATGCCCTGGGAAAAAGCAATCAAGAAATCAAATAACCCGTTGCATTGGGCAATTCTCCAAAATACCTCTTTTAAGTATTACAGAGCAAAGATATTACTTTGAAGACCAAGGTACACCTGATCCAAGCCATGGTATTTTCAGTAACATCATATATATATGAGAGCTGGACAATGAGTAAAGAAGGCCAAAGAAGAATTGACACAATTGAATTATGGTGTTGGTAAAGAATACTAAATGTAGCATGGACTGCTAAAAGAATGAACAAACCGGTCTTGGGAGGAAATACAGCCAGACAGAATGCTCCTTAGAAGTGAGAATGGTCAGACTTCGTCTGTGGTACTTGCTGGGTAAAGTGGAGGGTCAGGGATAAAGGGAAGGCCCTCAATGAGTTGGACTGATGCTGTGATTGAGGATAGACTCAAGCATGGCAACATTGGGAGGTTCCACAGGATCAGGCAGTAGTTCCTTGTGTTGTATCTAGGGCCGCTATACGTCAGAGCGAACTTGATGACACCTAGCAACAACAGACACAATTCATTTTATGAACAAGAACAAATGGCATTATTATAATTTTATTAAAGTTATAGTGTGGCAAAAAAGCTTAAAGTAAAAGACATTAATAACCTTCATGAGTAATCTAGACAATATATCACTATTTTTGTCCTCCCATATTTTTAAATTATCCCAAAATTTTTCCTAACATTTTCTTAGGCTAATGGCTGTATTTATGCAATTTTGTATCTATCATTTTTAAAGTATCTACATTTTTTCTGTTGATTATTACTTAAACATAAGAAAGTTTATATAATTTCACTGTCATCTAAGGGAAAATAATAATCAATTTCTTTGTTGTTGTTATGTGCCATCAAGTTGGACCCGACTCATAGCGACCCCCCCTTGGGTTTCTGAGGCAGTATCACTACAGAAGCAGATTGCCCCATCTTCCTTCCAAGGAGTGGCCGGTGGGTTTGAACAGTCAGCCTTCTGGTTAGCAGTCAAGTGCCTTAGGCACTACACTACCAGAGCTCATATCAATTTCTTTAGATAGATGTTATTACATTATGACATTATTTTATTAAGGAAAACAATACCAGAACATTAGAGTAAGGTATTTGCTTGTTACTTATATATGTAATGTGATGTTCGAATGCAAGTGTGGTAACAGAAATGTTTCAAATGGCATAATAGATTAAGTAAATACAAAAAAAAATTACAGTAGTCATGACATAGTAAATATCTAATATCTTTTAAATGAGATGGACCCACACATTTTATTTGCATATGGAATTGTGAGTATGTTCAATATTATTATCGATGTTATATTCAGCTTATCTAAATTCAGGGTTTTCTTTTTTTTTTTTCCAACTGGTAGAAGAAAAGTATAGGCAACTATATGAAACTGAAAAAATCTGATGCCAAATATCCAGGCAGATATGTGTCTTTCCTGAAGAGAATAGAAATCTGAGTTTAAATAACTACTTATAGGTTTGCATTGTTTCCCCCATAGTGTCTGAATATTAAGAACACTGGAAAAAAGTGGCTTTGCACCTCTCAATGAAAATGCAATGAAGTCAGATTCTCAGGTCAGAAGTTAAAAGAAATACCAATAAAAAAACAAGTTCAGGATTGAAAAGAACCAAAAGTAAAATTTATCTCACTTCATTCCTTTGTAAATTATAAGGGTTTTACATCAATATGTGCAGTGAGGGTACCCCCTAGTGGTCAGTTGCTGAAGCAACGTCTTAGGTGACTTAATAGTGGCATATGTGTATACAAACACGAAAGTAGGAATAAAAAAAAATCAAAATACAAGCAACATACACAGTGATACATTTTAAACAGTAACAGATGTAAAAGAGAAAGCAAAAGCTGTCTCAGCTTCCTCAATGCTCCTTCTCCCCAAGCCATTCCCACTGACTTGGTGCACTAAGGCAACCACTATAGAGAAGTTGTTGTTTGTTTCTGTTTTGCCATTAGTTGGCATCATCCTATGGCGATACTTTATCTTTTGTTTCCTCAACCTTAGATCACGTTCACTTCTTGGGGTGAAATCTTTGTATAAATGTATCTATACTTATTACACGTAGGAGTTCTGGTGGCACAGTGCTTAAAGCATGCAACTGTTAAGCAAAAGGTCAGAGGTTGGAAATCACCAGCCCTTCTGCAAGAAGAAGATGAAGCAGTATGATTCCGTAAAGATCTACCACCTGGAAAACCCTATGGGGCAGTTCTAGTCTGTCCTAACGGGTCAGTATGAGTCAGAATTTTTATTTTTTATGTATGTATATGAATATGTGTCTCTGTGTGTGTATGTATGTAGATAGAATTTTACGCAAATTAAGCAAGTTATACATTTTTTTGCCAACCATGACCTTCCCACAAGATATTTTCCTAAGCATGCCAACAACCATAAAAAAATCTAGCATAGTGTGTTTATGAAAATACCTTGGGGAAAGAGTAAGGTTGGGCAAAAAACGTGTAGCACATAAAAATACAGAGAGAGTATGGTGTAGGTATAAGCCTATGGGAATTCCAGGGTGGTGCAAGATTTGAAAACAATAGGCTGCTAACAGAAATGTTACTGTCGACATGGAGGGACCTCAAACAAAAAGCCTGGCGATTTACTTTCAAAAATTAGTCTTTGACAGCCTGTGAAGCACGGATCTACTGCAATAGATATGTGGTTTTCGTGGGTGGGAATTCACTCAGGGAGAGCTGGTTTGGATTTTTTAGGTGTATGTGTGTGTGTGTGTGTGTGTGTATCAATTTGTAATCTTTCTTTCATTCAGAAATTCCTCACAATTAACGATCTGCCTATATTGCATCTTTATTTAGTCTCTGGTGTTCTAAATTTCATTTCCCTGATTTCATTTGAAACTTTACCAGAAAAATATCAAAAAAAACAACCAAGAATAGAAGGAACATTCCTCAACATAATAAAGGGCATTTATGCAAAACCAACAGCCAACATTACTCTCAATGGAGAGAGACTGAAACCATTCCCCTTGAGAACAGGAACCAGACAAGGATGCCCACTGTCACCACTTCTATTCAACATTGTACTGGAAGTCC
>NW_006921838.1:239980-243263 GCF_000298275.1 Orycteropus afer afer
TAATTTTTTAAGTTCCCTTCAAACATTTAGAAAACACTCCTTTGATATACAACTTTAAAAAGTTTTATTAGCTGAAATATGATTTTGGTTATAGAGCTACTATGCAAACCTATCTGGGAATATTTGTCAACAGATTAATTTATATTGGAATGAAGAATATGAATCTTTATGTTAGAAATGTTGTTTTGGGAGATATGACTCTTTGATCCTTATCCTATTGGTGTTTTTAGTGTTGCTTCTTAAAATTGGGAGTTTTTTAAGGTTTATGATAGGGTTTTTCTTTTACTTTTCTCCCTAGGATCAGGAAACATGGGTTTCATTGCTATAACTTCCATCCTGTTCCTTTATAAGTCATCACTAATTGACTTCTGAAATCTTTTCAGAGGTTCATTGAATATTTTAACATATCTTATCTAACAGCTGAGAGCTCTGGTGGCATAATGTCTAAGGGATTTGACTGCTGACCAGAAGGCTGGTGGTTGGTTCAAACCCACCAGCTACTCCTTAGAAGGAGGACTGAGTAATCTATTTCCATAGAGAGACTTCCTCAGAAATCCAAAGATGGGTTGCTATGGGTCAGGAATGACTGGAGAGCAGTGAGTTTTGGTTTTAGTTTTTTATCTAAAAGCTATTCCTTAAAGTAAGAGAGCTAAATCTATTTATTACCTTTCTTTCCTTTTTCCTAAATACTGTACCTTTATTAAATTTATTTTCTCTAAGGTAGATGGTTTCATATTCCAGGTGCTAGACTCCTAATAATAATATGTAAAGTTGGACACACATTGCCATATGAGTTTTCTAATATAAAGAACTTTATTATTTAGAATCTGTAAACCAAGAAAATATCTAATTAAAATTTTGAGTAAAACATAAAGTTATAAATAGGTGGTATTTTTACCAAATGGTGATCATCATGCCACTTCCCTTCTTAGAGTCTCCCCTCTAACAATAACCCGTGTGTATTTCTAAGCACCATGCTTCTATTATTTGTGTTTTCCTTACCTGGAAATCTGACCCAGCACCTCTTCGTATCCAAATGAGAAAACATAGACCCAATTCCCAAAGCATTGTTGAGTAAATAGCTCTTTAGGAATTTAGAAAAGAATGTAATGTTACAACCCATAGCACAAACGGGAAATAAAGTTCTGCAAGATATATTTCTACTTTCTCCTTCTCTCTCCTTAAAATTCTTCTTCCTCTGTTTCCAGGAATCTCTCACATCTGTCCTCATCATTTTTCTATCCTACATTTGCATACACCTTTGCTGCAGCCTTCCTCAACTTCCAGGATCTCTTCTTTCCCTAATCTTGTTTCTCATGTGGAATGATTTTGTTCTGTTAAAATGCCTCCAATTGCATAGCTATACATCACCTCACTTAGAGAAATTAGGATGCTTAGGAAGATCTGAACTTTTTAGACACAAGATGTATTCTAACAATGTGTGGGTATTTGCACATATACATACATTCTTTAACTTGTCACACACCAATCATCATCATCATCAATAATAAGGAACTCCTGGAGAGGAATGTTGTCCTGTTATTCATCAATCTATAGCGAAGGGAATCTTTCTCACAAGGGCAGAAATTAACATCTTCTATCCTGAAAGCAATGGTCATACTTCAATGAGGCTATGATTTCAATAGGCCTGTGACATTCTGAGATTGTGTGTCTGATCTTCTTGTTGATATTCCAGTTCTTTATTTTTCTTTCATGTATGGGTTAAAGCAGAAGGTGATTGGCATTCTAGATCTATCTTCTGTTTGGATTGCAGAACATCAACCATTTCCAGGTGCTCTTGGATAAGTTTTAGATTTTCCCTCTTGAAAAGTCTACATTGGTGGACCAAGACTCACTCAGTCACAGGCTCAGACTATATATTTTAACCCATTTTGGTAGATTGGCATGACAGCTTGCTTAGAAAGACCAGAAATGTAGTCTACTGCCCAATGTCAACATTAATTATTTATAGATTATAAATAATTTCTCACTTGGCTATGGATTCCAAATAAATTCTTTAAAAAAGATTTGAGTTTCATAGAGTTGTGATACTATATGTTGGATGTCAAATCCATGTTCAACTCTGTTCTATAACATCACTATGAGTCGGTATATATTCAAGGGTACACAACATACCTGTCCAGGTCAATGCCTTTAAAAGCATTATTTTAATCTCCTAATATTGGGAGCTCTGGTAGCATAGTGGCTAAGGCACTTGACTGCTAACCAGACGGGTGGCGGTTCAAACCCACCAGCCACTCCTCGGAAGGAAGGTTGGGCAATCCTACTTCCGTAGTGATACTGCCTCAGAAACCCAAGGAGGGGTCGCTATGAGTCAGGGCTGACTCGACGGCACATAACAACAACAACAACAATAGAATCAATGCTTTTACTAGGAACTGTCAGCTTTCCATTTTTCCAAACTTAAACATCAAATTTCTTAAATGACCAAAACTTCTGTTTTGTTAGAACATTCAAAACAGAAAAGGATATACACTTTTATTTTTGAAAGAAGCTGTACTATTTTTTTCCCCATATACCAGACATTCATAAGGTTTTCACTTATGAACTGCCAGAAATGCAAGCTGAATTCAGAAGTGGACATGGAATAAGGGATAACACTGCTAATGTCAGATGGAACTTGGCTGAAAGCAAAGAATACCAGAAAGATATTTACTTGTGTTTTATTGACTATGCAAAAGCATTCAATTGTGTGGATCATAACAAATTGTGGAGACCATTGAGAAGAATGGGTATTCCAGAACACTTGATTGTATTCATGAGGAAACTGTACATAGACCAGGAGGCTGTTGTTTGAACAGACAAGAATATATTGCATGATTTTAAATCAAGAAGGGAGTGGGTCAGGATTGTATCCTTTCACCATATGTATTCAATCAGTATGTTGAGCAAATAATCAGAGAAGCTGGATGAGATGAAGAAGAATGTGGCATCAGGATTTGAGGATGATTCATTAACATCCTGTGATATGCAGATGACACAGTCTTGCTTACTGAAAGTGAAGATGACATGGAGCACTTACTGATGAAAATTAAAGACAACAGTCTGCAGTATGGATTACACCTCAACATAAAGAAAATGGAAATTCTCACAACTGGACCAATAAGGAGCATCATGATAAATGGAGAAAAGATTGAAGTTGTCAATAATTTCATATTACTTGTTCCCACAATCAACACCAATGGAAGCAGCAGTCAAGAAATCAGATGACATATTGCACTAGGCAAATCTGCTGCAAAAGATCTCTTTAAAGTGCTGAAGA
>NW_006921838.1:243453-278541 GCF_000298275.1 Orycteropus afer afer
GCACATAACAACAACAACAAATATGCATGGGAAAGCTGGACAGTGAATAAGGAAGACCGAAGGAGGGTTGGTGCTTTTGAGGTGGTGTTGGTGAAGAATACTGAAGGTATACTATGGACTTCCAGAAGGAACAAATCTGTCCTGGAAGAAATGCAATCAGAATGCTCCTTGGAAGTGAGAATGGCCAGAATTGGTCTCACCTATTTTGGTCTTGTTGTCATAAGGGACCATTCTCTGGAGAAGGATATCGTGCTTGGTAAAGGGGAAGGTCAACTAAAAGGGGGAAGGCCCTCAGTGAAAAGGATTGACACAGTGGCTGCAAAGATGGGCTCAATATAGGAAGGATTGTGAGGCTAGCACAGGACTAGGTAGTGTTGTATTCTGTTGTACACAGGGTTGCTATGAGTTGGAACTAACTTGACAGCACCTAACAACAACAACAATACCAGACTTTACTCTTTGGTTGTTTTTAATAATCTTTTTAAATTTATATAAATAAAGCCCTCAGGTAAATGACACATTTGCTTTATTTTTTAGTTTGTTATGGAAACTGAGTTACTCATTCTTTCTCTAGGGCAATTCTCTATGCATTTTCACTCCTCTTAAAATGTACACCCTAAGGTCCCATTTTTATTCCATCCATCTATTTTATGCCAATACCTGTCATTTTTAGCTTCATCTCATCTCTGAAATTCTGCCCCTTCCTTTTAAGCCCTTCTGTGACTGTCTGGTGTGCCTGACTCAGTATTCATACATCACTGTCATTAATATTTCATGTTTATGACACTGACAATGATTGTTTCCTGTATCTAAATAAGGAAAAAAAAAAAAAGGACAAAATCCAAACAAAACAATGCTACAGCAAATAATTGAAATCCAGTTGCATTTTTAGCTTGTGTAGACTTTCAAAAGAATGCCTCTTTGTTGATAGCTTCATGCCAGGTTGATCTGTCTGACATCATATTTCCCAGAAGTTTAGCTGTCTGACACATTGTGCACAGCTATCCTTTGGCAAATGTGTTCCTCTGCACTCGGACCAGGACAGGTAAAATTAAACTTGCTGTAAATAAGCATTTATTTATGTCTCTGACAAGTCATGCATGTAGATCTGGGCTACCACTGATGAAGTCTAACTCTGCATGTGAATTAGGGAATGGGCCTTTACTTTATGCAAGGAATATACATACCACAGATTTTACTGACAGATTCAATAAAAAAGGTGACTCATGCTTTTAAAATTATTCTTTTTGTTCAAATCAATTGATAAAAAAAAAAAAAATGTTCAAGCACTCCAAGATCACAGAGATGCAGTTCTTCTGCAATATTTTTGTTCCAACTGTATTTTATTAGTTAACCACACAAAGAGACATATGCTTTCAGCAAGAAATGTAGGTATTATATAGAGGCAAAAGATAATTTAAGTAAAACAAATAATATATTGAAGGAACTCAGTTGTCATTTTAATTCTGAAATCTTATTTTGCTAGAATGTTAAGATTTATGAAAATTAATTTTTGTATTTGTATTAGCTTCCTTGTTTTTGAAAAATAGGAGAATATTTTGAACCAGGAGCAAAGCAAGAATGCCAGACAGAACCAGAATGGTTCCAGAAAAATGAAATGTTTCTTTTTCTCAAATAATAAAGACAGCATTTGTAGACAGCAAAATTCCATCTCTTACTGAAGAAAGAAATTTTCAGGAGATCTTATAACTAAAAGTTGGCAAAAGAGACAAAGTACAAAGAGGTTCCAATCTTCTGTGAATGAAAGCTTTCAAACTTGGCAACACTCATACCATGATCTTTAATTTTTATATCCCTAGGTTCCTTTACTAACTCCTCAATTGGGTGTGGATATCAAATAAACTGTTTAAAAAAGATGTGAATGTCATGGAATTTGCAATACTACCTTGGATTTCAAATCCATGTCAGTGCTGTCTTATAGGAGAGACAGCTTTATTTTAAGATTGTTTTGTCACTTTACAAGGTACATTCTCCAGATTGTTTTCAACAAGTACCTGCCTTTTAATGAGTGTATTTATCTAACAAGTAGCATTCAGGGGAGAATGATGCTTCACTGCATGACCTTGATGCCTTTGGGTAAACAAAATTACCATAAAACTTGGATAGCTGGTTTATTATCACAGCTCTGCTACTAGACCATAAAAAAAGTCACCTTAAAATCTCTGAATTTTATTTTGCACAATTGCTAAATGAGAATTGTATCTGTCTTATGCATCTTATTTTGATGACATATCATAAAACTGATTTGAAACCGTTTGAAAATACAAAGAACATTTTTGAAATGTAGTTTGAAACCAGGAAGATGAATTTAACACCTGCTTAAAGATGGATACCCACTACTTTTAGATCCTCAATGGAAAATCTGTAATGATTTTTGGCTTTAAGAAGAATATAATAGTTGATCACTGTAGGTAATTTTAAACACACAGTTATTATTAGCCCTTACTACATGGAACTGAAAAACAGAACCTCCATATATTTCCCTAACCCCTCAATGGGCATTATAAATATGTAGAAAAATATTTTTTTCCATAGAGAACTAGGCTATACAAAACATTTTTGGTCTTTGAAAATTTAATCACAATCCACTGAAAACATGGATTTTAAGTGTTATAAATAAACTAAAGGGGTCTACCTGGACAGGGAGGGCAAAACCAAAGCAAACCAAACTGTATTCCAGGAACAACAGACGGTATAGCTGATGAATTAATCCTCCTTTGGTTTCATTCCATTGTTTCCAGTTTACTTGTAAATTAAATGTCTCCATGGATGGAGTATTTTTTCCTTAAGATCAAGCTCAATTCATTAGGACAAGTTGCCTAAGTCTCCAGAGACAAGAGTTTAAAGCAGCGAAAGAGCCAGATGCCTTCTCAGTATTCCATAGCTTGAGTGAATCATGATAATACCGTTAACTGTCAGGAAGTAACAAAAATCAACGGCCTTCCAATGGCTACTCAGTGACATCTATAGAGTATAAGACAAGATTTATACAGCATGGAACCTTTCATTGTTCCCCACAACAAATCATCTATTTTACATATGTATCCATAGGCTTTCCTTGAGGTTTATATTTTTCTAGTACACATTCTGAATAATACTCCAAAAAAGATGCAAGCTTTTTATGTTTCCCATGTCTTAGCTAATTCACTTCAAATTTTTGCTTATTTCCTCTATTTATTGCTAAAATTATTTTGACTTTTATAATTTTATAAACATGTATGTTTAATATATATATGTGTGTATAGATGTGAGTGTGTGTGTGTATACATATATATGTCCCTTATATGATTCTGTGTATATATCTTAATTCTTTACCTTCCTCTATCTTTATAAATACACATACACAAATGTATATCTTGACATGTTTAGTCAATTTCAGACTGCAGATGTAGGTAAAAATATTCAATTTCTTCATCTTTGGCTTTAGTGGTTGGTGCATAAATCTGACTAACAGTCATATTAATTGGTCTTCCTTGTAAACATAGACATTGGCCTATTGCTGACAGCATTGTACTTCAGGGTAGATTTTAAAATGTTCTTTTTGACCAATACAATGCCATTCCTCTCTCTCTCTCTTTTATTTATTAATTTTTTATTAGCACTAACATTTAATATTGTACTGAAGGAATTGTTCAGTTCAACTAGACAAGAGGAGGTGGATAAGGTACATAAACTGGAAAGGAGAAGGCAAAATTTATCATAATTTTCAGATAACTTGACTGTATGTGTCTTCATTTCTCAGGACTGCTGTAACAAAATAAGAAAATACTGCAAAGTGAGTGAATCACAACAACACAAATGTATGCTTCATAGTTCTGAGGCTACAAGTCCAAATTCTGAGTGTCAGCAGGGCCATGTTCCTCCAAAGGATCTAGGGGAAGATTCCTCCTTGTTTTTCCCAGTTCCTGAATGCTGCCATTTATCTTCAACTTGTCATTCCCAGCAAAGTAGACCATGTTATTGTCTGAGTCAAAATCACCAAAACCAGTCCCTTTCAGCTCACAAATGCCTAAGATATCAATCTTTATGTGTTCCATTTCATATTTGACAACTTGCAATATTTCTAGATTCATACTTCTTATATTCCATGTTCTAGTTATTAATGAATATTTGCAGCTATTTTGTATCATTTTGAGCTGTGTCCCATCAGCAAATGAAGGTCTTGAAAGCTTTATTCCATCCACATCATTGAGGTCTTCTCTACTTTGAAGAGACAGCACTTCATCATCATATTTTGAGTGCCTTCCAGTTCAGCTTCCAAAACTATATCAGATAATGTTTCATGGCTATTTATAAAGTTTTCCAGTAATATACCAGACAGTATTTCAATGCTAAAGTTTTCAATGGCCAAATTTTTCAGAAGTGGATGGCTGTGTTCTTCTTCCCAGTCTGTCTGGAAGCACTGGTGAAACCTGTCCACTATGAGTGAGCCTGCTGAATTTGAAATATTAGTAGCACACCTCCAGTCTCACAGCAATATTCAAAGCACCACAGTATAACAAACAGACAGATGAGTGGTGACTGAAATTAAATCAAGATGTATCAATTATTACTGGTGATCAAAATGTAAAAGTTAGAAACAAAGAAGAATCACTGGTAGTTGGAAAATATGGCCTGGATGATAGAAATGATGCCAGAGATTGCATGATAGGATTTTGCAAGACCAATGACTTATTCATTGCAAATATGTTTTTTCAACAACATAAACAGTGGCTATATACATGGACCTCACCCGATGGAATTCACATGAATCAGGTCTATGACATCTGTGGAAAGAGGAAATGGAGAAGCTCATTATCATCAATCAAAACAAGGCTAGGAGCTGACTGTAGAACACACAATCATACACAAGTTCATACACAAGTTCATACACAAGCTCATATACAAGTTCAATTTGAAGCGAATAATATTGAGACAAGTCCACAAGAGCCAAGATGCAACCTTGATTATATCCCACCTGGATTTAGAGTTCATACAAAGAATAGATTTGCTTGATTGAACACCCATGTTGGATGACCAGATGAGTTCTGGGATGACATCAAGAGCATCATACAATAAGAAAGCAAAAGGTCATTGGAAAGTCAGGAAAGGAAGTAAAGACAAATAGGTGTCAGAAGAGACTCTGACACTTGCTCTTTAACAGAGAACAGATAAAGCAAATTAAAGACAAGATAAAACAAAAGAGCTGAACAGAAGATTACAAAGGGCACTTGAGAAGACAAAGTAAACCATTATAATGAAATATACAAAGATTTAGAGTTAGAAAATCAAAAGTGAAGAACATGCTCAACATTTCTGAAACTGAAAGAATTGAATGAAAAAGTCAAGCTTGGAGTGGCAATATTAAAGGTTTCTATTGAATGGCACAGTAATCATCAAAAGATGCACAGAGTCACTGTACCAAAAAGAATTGGTTGACATTCATTGATTTCATGTGATAGCATATGATCAAGAACCAATGGTACTGAAGGAAGGAGTTGAACCTGCATTGAGGGAATTGGCAAAAAACAAGCCTCCAGGTATTGACAGAATGTCCATTGAGATGTTTCAATGCGATATTGCACTAGAGGTGCTTACTCATTTAAACCAAGAAAATTTGGAAGACAGTAACCCAGCCAACTGACTGGAAGGGATCAATATATGTGCTCATTCAAAATAAAGGTGATGCAACAGAATATGGAATTTATTGAACGATATGTTTAATATCACATGCAAGTAAAATGTTGTGGAAGATAATTCAAAAAAGTTTGCAGTAGTATATAGACAGGGAACTTCCAGAAATACAAGCTGCATTCAGAAGAGGATGTGAAATTAGGGATATCATTTTTGATGTCAGATAGATCTTGGCTGAAGGCAGAGAATACCAGAAAGATGTTTATCTGTGTTTTATTGCCTATGCATAGGCATTCCACTCTGTGAATCATAACAGAGGGATAACGTTACGAAGAATGAGGATACCAGAACACTTGATTTTACTCACAAGGAAACTGTACATAGACCAACAGACTTCTGGTCAAACAGAACAAGGACATACTGCATGGTTTAAAATCAGGAAAAGTTTTAGTCAGAATTGTACCCTTTCACCATGTTTATTCAAAATGTATGCTGAGCAAATAATTCAAGAAGCTGGACTATATGAAGAGAAACATGGTATCAGGTTTGGAGAAAGATTGTCAGCTTCTACAACTGTGTGAGCCATTTCCTTGAGATAGATTTCTCTCTCTCTCTGTTTCTCTGTCTCTCTCTCATATGTGTGTGTGTATATATACATATATGTATATATATACACACACACACATATTTATTATTCAAGGTAAATACATATGTAGTACATATGCAAAGATAGGTGAATCACACATTGTTAGTTATGAATGAAATAAACGTTGTAGATGGCAATATGAGTTCAGCAATCCTCTCTTTCAATTTTCTCCTACTACACATATTAGGAAGCTTTCAGTTTTGAATATTCATTATCCCTTCTTCATCATTTGTGAGCCAAAGTGTTTATTTACTATCCTTAGTCTATAGAGTGGTCATATTTCTGTGTTAATATAGAAAATATGTATTTCTTCACCCTGCTATACACAGACATTCACATCTACAAGGAAACATTTGCTTGTTTTTATGAAAAAAATGGTGATTCTCTTTTCCATTCTATTTTTCACATTAAACCAAATAATAATTCTTCTATTTAGATCATTTATTCATTAAAAATTAAAGACTATTAAGATTGAATGTCATATCTGAGGTAGATACACTCCTTGGAGAGAACAATCATGGGGGAAAGAAGGGCTGTTTATGCACAGGGAGACAGCTCAGGGACAGGCGTGCATGGAGGGATAGATACAGGGAAGAGGTAACTATTGGAAGGAAGTAGGAGAGGAGCTATTGCATTGGAGTAAATTGTAGTCAATTTCATGAGATAAAGTGTATGCGAACTGCTGTATGGAAAGTGAATTTGTTCTGTAAACTTTCACCCAAATCGCAATAATAAATACATAAATAAATGTTATGATGCACATTAAAAAAAAAAAATACTGAATGGCATGGCAGATAACATGCTGCAGTGTAGAGTTTACAAGTATGCAGACAAGTTACAGGTATGGGCTTCTGCTTCATTTCATATGAGCTTCGAAGGTAATTGGAGACAATTTGCTTTCTTCCTCATCTCTGGTCACTTTCAGAATGCATTTCTCTTAAAATTCTTAATCAAATTTAGATTATTATTTCTTGTCTAAGCTTATTTGCTTATTTTTTTTTCTTAGAGTTTCCTTGAATTTATATGAATAAAGTAGCATTATCCAGCTGAAATGAAATAAAACTGACATATTTTCCCTAATTCTTTGTTTTTCTATTTTAAATGTAATGTCTGCTTATTGTAGAAAATTTGGAAATATAAAAAAAGGAAATGAAAACTTCCATGCAATCAAGACCAAGAAATAACAACTGTTAAGAGTTTCACATATGTCCTCAACAATGTCAACAGGTACAATGAACGAGTACAATAATGTTAGAGATAGAAGATGGCAGTTGCCCTGAGACAACAGTCTCCAGAGAGCAAAGTGTTAGTCATGTAGAAGTAATGGCATTCCTGTCCAGTAGTTGTCCTGGGAGGTAAACCTAACCAAACATGGAACCAGCATAGGCATATTGTATAACATCATTTTACAAATAACTTACCTAGTGGGGCATCTGCCAGAAAATATGGGACTTCAGTACAGAGAGAATTGAGAGGAATAGAATAACAGAATCCAGAGTCTGAGGAAGAGCAGGGGCAACTTGTTAAATCTGAGTCGGTTCAGGAGTCAGAGTTGGAGGGACTCATTGGAATTCTCCAGAGAAACAAAGAATGCTGCCATGAAAGAAAGTTCCTGTTTTAACTCTCAGCAAAGCCAAAAAAAAAAAAAAAAAAAATTACACAGAGAAGGAAGTCAAGAAAAAGTTATTATTGCATAGTTTGCCTACTTTCCTCCCCATACTCCACAACCAGAGAGACCTGGAACAAAGCAGATTAGGAACTAAGGGCCAGACTTCAGTTGTAAAGGCTAATTGGAAGCTCTTTCTTTTGAATGAAAATCAAAGTGATATGTAATGTGCTCCAATTTTCTTAATCAAGACTATAATTTGTTAGTTAAATTAACCTTTGCTTTCTATTATTTCAGTGACAAGAGTGTGTGAGGGGTCTTCCAGTGTTTTTATGCAATGGTAGAGGGGAAATTTCTTCCCTTGATTACATTTTAAAGTGACAGAGATAAAGGACATCTATGATTATATTTCAAAATGCAAGTTTCTTCAACATACTGCTTGCAAATAACATGTAACCTGTGGAAACCAGAACTCAGTGAGACTGATTTATATTTTTGAGTCTTGCAAGTTTTCCTCCTTTAACAAGATGCAGTGCAACCAGTTTTCTCTTGCTCATTTTAGTGGAAAATATTTGAGTTTTCCTTCTGTGATAGATTCCCACCTTAAACAGCTTCTGGCTTTTGTATGTTTTACTGTCCATATAAACCTATTGCTGTCAAGTTAAGTCTGACTCTTGCTAACCCCATGTGCTATAGAACAAGACTCCATAGGTTTCTCCTTGTTGTAATCTTTACAAAGAAGATTGTCAGGGCTTTCTTTCATGGCACCACTGTATGTGTTTGTACCATCAATCTTTAGATTAGTAGTTAAGGACAAAACATTTGTACCACACAGGGGCAAATATACATAACCATATCAATCATTATGTGACTAGACAGCTAGCTATAGCTATAAACAAAAAACAAACTCACTGCCATCGAATCAATTCCAACTCATAGTGACCCCCATTTGGTTTCTGAGGTGGTAAATCTTTATAGAAATAGATTACCCCATCTTCCTTCTGCAGAGTGGCTGGTGGGTTTGAACCACCAGCCTTTGAGTCAGCAGTTAAATGCTTATGCACTACACCACCAGAGCTCCTAGCTATAGCTATAGACATATCTAATACATTAAAAATTTAAATGTGTCCATCCAGCTTCTTATCTCCTCTTTTATATCCAAACCTCCTTAAATAATCTATCCTTGTTTATTCCAAAGATTTATTTTTCCTTTTTCAAATCATTTTGAACAGTGTCATATTAGATTGATAAAAACCAACAAATCAAACTCATTGCTATCGAGTCAGTTCTGACTCAGTGACCTCCACTGGGTTTCCAAGGCTGTCAGTCTTTAGAGACGCAGACTGCTCCATCTTTCTTCCACAGAGTGGCTGGTGGGTTTAAACCACCAAACTTCTGGTTAGCAGCCAAATGCCTTAACCACTATACCATCAGATCTACTTATTAGATTGATAGGAGCTCTGGTAGCATAGTGGCTAAAGCACTTGACTGCTAACCAGAGGGCTGGTGGTTCAAACCCACCAGCCACTCCTCGGAAGGAAGGTTGGGCAATCCTACTTCCATAGTGATACTGCCTCAGAAACCAAAGGAGGGGTCGCTATGAGTCGGGGCTGACTGGACAGCACATAACAACAACAACAACATAATTTATACATTTAACTTTCACATTTAAATAGCTTGGCTCCTTGCAGTAGTCTCTTTTCAAAATGTTAGTAAAAATTAATCATGAGTCACTTCAGGAGAGAAAACAAAAAATAAAACCAGAGCACAATTTTCTTTATTTTCACAAATTCCCAAATGTGAGATAAGGAAAAGAAACCATGTTTTCTTGTCTGTGATAGCTAGGCTGATTTAATGACATGGAACATTCAAATTAATGGCATGGGTCTATGGTACAACTTGTTTTCATGGGCCTGTGTCCTGCAAACAAACGACATTGCATAGCAAGAGGTTCCCCTTCATCAGCAAGTTTGCACTTCAATTAGAGGGATCCTATAAGTTTTAAATATTACATAAGCTTATTTTGTTTCATGGCTGGAACCAAATACAACATCTGTGTTTCAGCTGAGTGTATGATTGACTTTTAGCTATATGGTGATAGTTGGGGTTTTGTGTCAACTTGGCTGGACCACAATTCTGAGTGGTTTAAACTGTTGTGATATGGTTATTCCCATGATGAGATTGGATATATATGTTTTGAGCAGCCAATCTGTTGAAAGGGAGTTTCCCTAGGGGTGTGGCCTGATTCTAATATATTATGGACATTTTGGGAAAAAAGGCACTCTTCTGTCAATCTGGATACTGTTGTGCTGCCTACAATTGTCCATGAACGAACAATCCACCATTCGGCCTGGTGATCTTGGATTTGTCATCTGTCAGAGTCAACAGCTGGTACACTGCCTGACAACCTTGAGCTCATTAGCTTCTGCAGCTGAGTGAATCAGGAAAAGCTTCCAGTTTGACATTTGATCCAGGAACTTGGGACTTGCCAGCTTGTATAAGCGTGTGATCCATTTCCCTAAGATGCATTTCTCTTTCTATATAATATATATACTGTGGGAGCTCTGGTGGCATAGTGCCTAAGACATTTGACTGCTAACCAGAAGGCTGGTAGTTCAAATCCACCAGCCACTCCTCAGAAAGAAGTGATATAGATATCACTTCTGTAGTGATATAGCTTCAGAAACCCAAGGAGGGCTCACTATGAGTCAGATCTGACTCCACGGCAGTGGTTATGTTTTTGTTTGTTATATATATATAAACTTCAGTGCTTTTGCTTCTCTAGAAAAGCCAATTTAACACATATATGTTTTAAAATATGCTATATATCCCTAAGTAAGGAATTTTGGTGTTGGTGTGGTTAAAGCATTGGGCTTCTAACCAAAAAGTTGGCAGTTCAAAACCCACCAGCCATTCCATAGGAGAAAGATGAAGCAGTCTGCTTCTGCAAAGTTTTACAGCCTTGGAAACCCTGTGGGGCAGTTCTATTCTGCCCCACAGGGTCACTATGAGTCAGAATCAGCTGGATGGCAGTGGGTTTGGTTTGGTTTGGTCCTTATGGAGCCAAATTATCCTTAAATGCCTAAACATTCTCATTAGCAGGCCTGGGTTTAAACCCAGTTAACATCAGAAACATAAATGTCGTGTGGCCATATCTGAATGGAAAAAAAAAAAAAAAGGAAGAAGGAAACACATAGATTTATACAAATAATCTGGGGCAATATATCATGCCCCAAAACTGGGCCTTTCTGTTGTCCTATTGAGACTAGTTATCCTCCTCTTTATCAGTTAAGAACTCAGTGATGCATGTACAAAGAGAGCTCTCAAAATACTCCCTTAAGAGGAGATTAAATGAAGAGGGAAATCTTCATTAAGAGTCTATTCTCTTCATGCAATCAGAAATCTGGAGATGGGTGGCTTCTCTGGCTTCAAATCCTGAAGCATGTTAGAGCTGTGGCTTCTGCGACACTTGTGCCCTTTATTTCTGGGCACAATATGGCTTCTGACACTTACACCATCGCATTCACATTCTAGGCAACCGGTAGAAGAAAGAGTGGCAAGGAAAAATGGTCTCCTCATATTCACTATCCTTCTATTTGTGTTAATATTTCATTGCTGACACACACCTATGAAGAAAACGGGGAAATAGGACTTTTTAGCTGGACACAATACCTTCTACCATAATTTTGTGTGGTGATGGTGGTGGTAGTGGTGATGGAGATTATCTTAAAAGTATGAATGGAAAATGACAATGGTTTAAAAATTAGTGTTAACTGCCACAGAGGCTAAGCTTAATGGAAGGCCCTGGTTTGACAGTGACAGATACTGACAGAAGGTCATATGTTCTTCACTTCTTATTTTACCTGGGGTAGGAACACCCTAACCTTTAAAGACACAATTGTCAAGGGGCTTCTGATTTCTTCAACAATAGTTCAAGGAAAGGCAGGATATAATAATAAAGTTTGTGTTTTGTTTCAACCATATCCTGTAGATTCATTTAAATATCTCCTAAAATACTCATTTACAGCAAAAGAGGTCTATTCTCAGTTGAAAGTTTAAACGAAATGAATTGTTCTAGATTGATCTAACATACTCAATTGATGACTGTTTATATAAATAAAACTAAGAGGAGTTTCAAAATTTCAGAAGTTTTACAAAATTGAAGCATAGTTCAGTACAATTAGCGATCTTCCAAGCAAAGCAATGTCTTGCTTATCCCCCAGAAATTTGTGACCATTGCTCAGTATTTTAGTTACTTCTACTCTTCCCAATATACGGGATTGTGAAATCTGAATTTAAAAAAAAAAAAATAGTTTGCTTCCAAATCTCTCTCATGGCATTCTATTTCAACATTTTACAAACTGTATTCCTGCGAGTGTAGTGTTCTATGATATGATAGTGATATGTTATATATCCAATATGGTCCTTAGAAATGATGACAACAAGACTTTGGTTTTCCCATTTTGGACACTTCATCAGGAAATACCAGTTGCTAGTAACAGACATCGTATTTGGTAAAGTGCAGAATCAGCCAAGATGAAGGAAACACACATAGATGTACACAAATAGTCATAACAATGCACTTAAGCACCCAATGATCACAAAGAAGGCTCAGGAAAGGCAAGCGTTTCTTTCTTTTATATATAAGGTGGCCATGAGTTGGAACCAACTTGCCAACAACTAGCAAAGCATGATTAAGATGTTCATTAAAACAAAGCAAAACCAAAAACCGTGAAATATATGTTCAAAATTTTGGATATTATGCTCATGGAAACTGAAAATGCCTATTTGTACTTTACATTTCTGAGAAGCTGAGTAATAAATAAACATTTTTAAACTTAATTTAAGCTAGCATTTCCTATTTGTGTTATAATAAAAATAATTTGTTTGCCAATGAACATTGTATAAATTTCCATGGGAAAGAGTTAATAAAATGTTTATTCTTTAAGACTTTATCTTAATCATATCTTCCATTTCAGTATGGCATATGTGTTTATTTAGATGGAATATATTGTTCCTATGAATTAGAATCAAAGTGATGGCATATAAGAACAACATTCCTTCACTACTTGAGTTTCTTCCTTTATGTTTTAAGATATAACCCAATAAGTAGATGCTTAGCCTATCAGTGAGTTTTTTCAAAACAGATACTTAACCCTGTTGTTGTTGTTAGGTGTCTGTTGAATTGGCATCAAAGCATGGTTACCCTGTGTACAATGGAATGAAACTGCCTCACAACCCTTGCTCTGATAGAGACCTTTGTAGAAGCCACTGTGTCCGTCCATCTTGTTGAGGGTCATCCCCTTTTCCACTAACCTGCAACTTCACCAAGCATGGCATCCTTCTTCAAGTGTTGGTCCCTTCTGACAACATGGCCAAAGTAGGTGAGATGAAGTCTGGCCATTCTTACTTCTGAGGAACATTCTGGCTGTACTCCTTCCAGGACGTATTTGTTTGTTCTTCTGGCAGTCCATGAGATTTTCTATTCTTCACCCACACCACAATTCAAAGACCTCAATTCTTCTTTAGTCCTCCTTATTCATTGACCAGCTTTCACATGCATATGAGGCAGTTGAAAATACCATGGTTGGGTTAGGTGCACCTTAGTCTTCAATGTGATACCTTTGCTTTTCCATAATTTAAAGAGGACTTTTCCAACAGATTTACCCAATTCAATACAATATCTGATTTCGTGTCTGTTGTTTCCATGGGTGTTGATTGTGGATCCACATAAAATGAAATCTTTGACAACTTCAATCTTTTCTCCATTTATGGTGATGATGCTTATTGGTCCAGTTATGAAGATTTTTCTTTCTTTATGTTGTAATCCATAATGAAGATGCAATCCATAATGAAGATGTAATCCATAATGAAGACTATAGTCTTCTGTCAGTTTGTTGTACTCTTGTGGCTTACATGTTTCTGTGAGGCTGGAAGGTATGCCACCAGTATTTCAAATACCAGCAAGGTCACCCATGGAGGACAGATTTCAGCAGAGCTTCTGGACTAATAGAGACTGGGAAGAAGGATGATGCCATCCATTTCTGAAAAAAAATAGTAGCAACTGAAAAACCATATGAGTAGCAGTGAAACACTGTCTGATATTGTACTTAAACCTACTCCATCAAATATGGCTTAAGTGATGAAGTCATCCAGTACAAAGCAGTGTAACCTATGTATAAGACACTGCTCAAGGGGGGAGGCTTCCCAAGGGAGCTGTTGCAGTTAGTCGGGTGATCATTTTCTCTCTTCAGTGCACACACTCTGTTCTTCTCAATAAATCTGAGGCCACAGTCCCTTATGACACACTCCCATAGACAGCAAGTCAGATTCTGGGAGAATGAATTGAATGAACTGTCACAAACATTTCTTGATAAAATAAGCAAAAATTGTAGTTGTAGCCTACATAAAAATTACATGTAGATTTACTAAGCTTTGGGGTCCTCTTGGTTGAAATACATTTCCAAAGGGGGGGAAATCAATATTAAACTACTTTTGATCTATTTCTTTGCTAAAAGCCACAAGTTTCAGTTCTAGAGAGGAATGATTTATAACTATTACATCCAACAAAAATGTTCTTTTTGGCCCTGAAATCTGATAATTTGGTTTTACATGGTGACTGTGCTTCCAGAAATAAAACTCCTGTCCATCACCATTATTATTATCAAGGATAGCCTGTGATGTGCTGTAGAAAGCATACCACATATTCACTGCTTTACTCGTGTGTGATAATTGTAGAGTTTTTGAAATGTATTAGCAATACAGAAAGAAGAATGAAGACCTTAAAGCTGTTTTAAGTAGAAATGAGCAAGGAACCTTGGTTTTCTGTCTTGGGAACACTTATCTTGGTGAACTCTATATAATATATTTCCTTTTGGCCTTGCAGATGTATTTTTGAATCTACCAACCAAAAACATTTTCACTGCCTTGCAAATGTTTTTTCACCCTGCCTCTCCCATCATTCCAGAACTTGATGTAGATTTCAAGTGAAGGATAGAGAATGAGAATATAGTGCTCATTTTTTATTTTTAATTCTTTTTTTTTTTCTTTCATTCTTTTTTTTTTATTGTCTCTCTTACGAGTAAGTGATAGTCATGTGGTTACATATGGACATCTTAGACAGACATCCTTCTGTGAACAAAATAGTATCTTTAGTCTCTCGTGAAAGAATCATAAAGAAACTAGACAGCAGAAAGAAAACAAAAGGGGTGGGGGTAATTCTACTTATTAGTATTCTGGTAGCATAATGCCTAAGGCACTTGACTGCTAACCAGAAGGCTGACGGTTCAAACCCACCACCCACTCCTCAGAAGGAAGGTTGGGCTATCTACTTCTGTAATGATACTGCTTCAGAAACCCAAGGAGGGGTCTCTATGAGTCGGGTCTGATTTGATGGCACATAACAAGCTTTGATAGCCCATCTGATGGTGATATGCACTTTCCAAGAAAGATGTATTATGATATTATATTAGAGGTGGGATCCCCTACATATCTCTTCCCAACAAGGAAATCAGATTTCAGCCAATAATGTGATTAAGAAGTTACTCTTCTTTTAACAAAGCAGATTAATTTGCTCCCCTTCTTCCTACTCAGCAATAGAATGGCCAAAGCCTGTGCATACAAAAGCAAAAGATTAAGCCAACAGAACATGCAGAGTTCAGTGAAAGAAAGAGCAAACACACTAAGCAAATGCAGAGAGATACCATTTCCTGAATAAGGAAGTAATTAAGTGATGTGTGGTGCAAATGGTTAAAGCACATAGGTGGTAACCAAAATATTAGAGATTTCAGTTGATCCAGAAATGCCTCAGAAGAAAGACTTGGTAATCAATTTCAAAAAATCAGCTATTGAAAATGTTATAGAGCACAGTTCTATGCTGGCATAAGTGAATTGGAATTCACTTGACAGCAACTTTTTTTTTTTTTTTAAGTAATAGATGATGGGGATTTAACATAACTTATTGAAGAAAGCAAGCATTCTTAATAAAAGAATGAACTAATGAAGAACAATCAAATATCTCTTGGAAGAAGTACAGAAGCAAGGATAGCGAGACTTTGGTTCTCATACTTTGGTCATGTTATCAAGAGGGATCAGTCCTTGGAGAACATACTACACTTGGTAAGACAGACTGTTAGTAAAAGAGAGGAAGATCTTCAATGAGAGGGTTTGACACAGAAGCTACAACAGCTGGCTCAAAAACAGCAACATTTGTGAGAATGACACAGCATCAGGCAAGGTTTCATTTGGTTGTACAAAGAGTCACTATGAGTTAGAACCAACTCGGCACCCCCTAAAATATCAGCAAACAACATTCTTAAAAATATTGTTAATGAAAGGTATATATTTGAATGAACCTTGAAAATTTCATATAAATAAAGTTTTAAAACTCTCTTCATGAACTTAAAAAGTGGCATCCCAGTATAGACTGTTGTGAGATAAGGAAAGTCCAGTACATAGCCTTAAATAGAAAAATATTGGAAAACACAAAGGGATAGATAATTCAGACTAGACCAAAGGAGGTGCAAGTGTCTTAACCACACTGCCTTAAAGGTTTGCACTGATTCCAAATGAAAAAGGACTATCAAATCCTCCTGCTTCACTCCAAACCCTCTTCCACCAACCCTACCTCCTCTCCCTCAGAACTGTTGGACTCTGAGACTCCTTTTGACCCAGCTGACCATTCTTCCGCCCTTTCAACAAATCCCCCTCCATATGCCTCTCCTGCCTTTCCTCCAGACCCAGACCCTTCTCCTTCTTTCTCTTCTACCACAAACTCATTCTCAAACCACCCAGCCCACAGCTCCCATTCTCCACAGTGGGAAGTGCCTGGACGGAAGGCATTGGCTGGGTTCATGTTCCCTTCTCCATATCTGACCTATCCCAAATTGAGAAGTGCCTTGGTTTCTTTTCAACTGATCTCACTACCTATACCAAAGAATTTGAATATATCAGCCAGTATTATGATCTCACCTGGCATGACATTTATGTCATTTTAATCTCTTCCCTCACCCCAGAAGAAAAGGAACATGTCAGACAGGCAGCCCAGACTCATGCAAATGAACTTCATAGATAAGATGCAGCTCTCCCCTTCAGATCTGTTGCCATCCCTCAAACTGATCCAGATTACAATTATCAGATAGACTCCCCAGGCAGGTGACACCATGGTCATATGATCATTTGTCTCATTTTTGGCCTAAGAAAGGCAGTTCAGAAGGCAGTTAATTATGAAAAACTTAAAGAGATTACCCAAGACCCAAGACCCTGAGGAAAATCCAGCCCTCTTTGTCACTTGCATCACAGAAACTCTACAGAAATATACAACTCTTAGTCTAACTTTCCCAGAGGGAATTCTACTTCTCAACATGCATTTTATCTGCCCCCTGAGTTGTCTCCCTATGCATAAGCAGCCCAATCAGCTCCAGACATAAGACGTAAACTGCAGAAGCAGGACACAGGCCCTCAAACCCCTCAAAAGGACCTTCTTAACCTTGCCTTCAAGGTCTTTAATAATAGAGTTAAGGAATCAAGACTACAGAAACAGAGACGAGGTCAGGCAAAGTCCCAACTCCTTCAAAGTTCCAAGAAACAGGTCTCGAGAGGTAAAGTCACTCTTCAACCTCCTCCAGGATTGTGGAGAGGTAAACTTGAGCCTCCTCTGGGACCATGCCTCAAATGTGGTAAGGGGGCCACTGGGCCAAATTCTTCCCAAACCTGAGACCCCTCCCAGGGCCCTGCCCAACATGTGACAAGGAGGGACACGGGAAGTCAGACTGTGATCAAGCCTCTTGAGGCAGGATTGTATCTGTTCCAAAAGTACCCTCTTCTGAGTCCAGTTTGGAGCTTCCTGAACTCCATGGCCTTGCCACTGAAGACTGAGGGTGCCTGGACCCTGAACAGGCCCCATCAATCTCCATCTCAACCACAGAGCCATGGATAATAATGCTGGTGGCAGGTAAGCCAATCTCATTTTTAATAGATACTGGGGCCAATTATTCTGCCCTTCCTGAATTTGCAGGGACACGTGTCCCTTCCTCTGTCTCTATTAGGGGGTAAATGGACTAATATAAAAACCTTTAAGGACACCCAATGTAAATTGTTGCCTATTTGGGACTCCTTTTACACACTTCTTCCTCATCCTGCCCAGGTGTCCTACCCCCATCCTTGGCAGAGACTTTTTAATCAAATTCCAGGCTTCCTCAACTACATCACCCTCTTCTGTCCTCCAACAACCTTATTCCGATTCCTCCTTTTTCCTTCTTCTCACATTTGCCATCATCTCACTGTCTCCATACCCCCATAGACCTGGCAGGACTGCATAACCCACACCACACATTTTCTTAATACACTTGCCAAATGCTGCTTTTATACTAACCAATCCCACCTAGTTCAAGATGGAGCACAGCGCCTCTGAGATTTAGCCAACAAACTCCAAGTCCAAGCAACAACATCTCCCTTCTGGTTCCTAGGAAATCTCCAATTCTGAATCATACCTCTTATAACTCCCTTTATTAGCCTACTCCTAATTTGTTCTTTTCTCCCTTGTTTCATTGGCCTGGTGTAAGGCTTCTTAGCTGGACTGGTGGCAGCAATCACTGAGCAACCACCCAAGATCATGTGAAACCTAGGTTCCTTCTCCAGACTCAATAAAGGGGCAGCAGAACAACTTCCACCCCTGAGCCCTGATCAGCAGGAAGCAATCAGATAAGACGATGTTGACCCCACTCCACTCTTATATTGCTTTAGAGTCTGGAATGAAGAACTGAACTTGCTACTCTAAACCTGGCTAAGACACCCTGAAACCTCAAAGATGAATTCTACTTGCAGACCCTACACGTTCCCTGCCTGGTGAAACCTCAAAGATAAATTACCAGCCTGCAGACTACACACTCTCCCCAGCCTTGTCAGAAAAACAACCTCCACTATAGCAAAACTCCAGGGATTACCTTCTTGGTTTCACACATCCAGGTTTAAACACTCAAACCCTCTGGACCAGTCAGCAATTGCAGCAAAATCCCCAAGCAGATTCAAGAGCACCCATCCCTCCACGGAGTCTCCTATGTGTGACTACTCTGGGGAATACATCCACAGACTTAAGCATCAACAGCTTCCCTAACACTATTCCCCCACAATTTTTCCACAGCTGATCTGCAAAATGGTTCTATTTTACATGGAATATGCAGCGAGTTTCCCACTCTCTCCTCTCAAGTCTTCTTTGACTCTTCCCTAACTATTCTGTAGAATGTAGCCACATTTATCATAAATAAATAAATAAATAAAGTCTGGAATGATAGATAAATCCTTTACCCTCTACCCAGCCTGCCAGTATCTACTAAGTTTCTGTCTCTCTCTGTAGTCTCCTAGTCTCCACCCTCTAATTTCTGCTTATACTCTTTGTGTCCTTTCCTGCCCTTCAGGTGCCCTCACCCCCAAACCCCCAGTTTCCAGTAAAGTTCTTTGTCTACTTTTCCTGCCTGAAGCCACCCCCCACATCCACTCTCAGTTTCTGCTTGGATCCTTTGTCTCCATCCAGGGCATATCTTGTCTCCACCCTCCCTTGCCATTAGTTCCTCTTCAACACTTAGGATTTGTTCTTTTGAAATAGGCAATCAACCTCCTGCATTAAAAGGCTACATAAGCACCCTATGGGATTAAGGGCTGATGCTACTCTAATCCTCAGCCTATCCTCCAGAAGGATGATTCAATACAACTTATTTTTCTAACAATTCACCCTGGTCCTGTTCCTCTTGGCATTGGACACCTAACAAGGTGCATCTTACCTAAGCCATGGTATTTTCAACAGCTTCATATGCGCTTGAAGGCTGTACAATGGATAAGGACAACCAAAGAGTTGATGCCTTTGAATTTTGATGTTGGCCAAGAATATTGAAAATACCATGGACTGCCAGAAGAATGAACAAATCAGCCCTGGAAGAAGTATAGCTGGAATGCTCCTTAGAAGTGAAATTGGCCAGATTTTGTCTCATCTACTTTGACCATGTTTTCAGCAGGGACCAATCCCTGAAGAAAGATATCATGCTTTGTAAAGTAGAGGGTCAGGGAAAAAGGGGAAGATCCTCAACTAGATGGATTGACAGTGACTGCAAAGGGACTCACATGTAGCAGGGATTGAGGATGGCTCAGGACTGGGTAGTGTTTGGTTCTATTTTACATGGCGTTGCTATGACTCAGAGCTGACTAATTGGCACCTAACAACAATGATTCCACAGTGTACTTTAATAAATTTTGGTTATTTATTTATCTATTTATTTATTCATGTCTTAATCTCAAATTACATAGCCCCTCTACATCTCATGACAGAGAGATTAATAAAATAGATGACCACTAACTATAGCATTCAATATTCTGAGCCCTAGAGGATAAAATAATGATATAATACACTACAAAATAACTACTATAGTATTTTTATCTGTATCATTTACACAGCATATGGCTTGACATCAATTTGTTAAGAAGTTCTCTTAATATTATGCCACTCTAACATATCACTTCAAAGTCTTTTTGTAGCACAATTGTTGGTACTTTGCAGCCAGTTTTTGCAAATAAAGTTTTATTGGAAAACAGCCTCATCAATTAATGTATTATCTATGCTTGTTTCAGAACTACTATAGTAGATTCAAGTAGTAACAAATGAGATCATTTGTCCTGAAAGGACTAAAATATTTACTATTTGACACTTCACAGCCAAAAAGAGTTTGCCAATTCTTGGAGTAGTATGATGAAAATAATACTGCAGTTAGGTAGACTCATAAGGAGCTTTGCATTCCAAGTTAGGCTTTATGTTTTATCCTAAGTTTTATGATTCCCAACATATTATCCACATCAAGCAACAAAAATTTATCTTATCATATCAGTCTATTTATCCTAGTCATCAAGACCTATCTTGGTATTGCACATCAAGAATTTACCAACTCTTCTGAAGCTAGACCAACACTAAACTTTCTGGGGTTCAAGAAAAGAGAAAATATATACTCCTATGATACATACATAAAAATCATAAATCAAGCCAATGAACAATTAAATGAACTTTATTTTATCTTTGTTTTGGCAGCTGTATCTTTACAATGACCTGGAAAGGTAATTTTAGTATTAGAATTATCAGACTTATAAGAGTTTCTGTACCAAAATATGACAACGTTTGGAATGCAAAGAGAGAAGAGAATTTTGAGATTCTAATGATCTAGGGTCCTCAACTGGCAGAAACAGTTTGTCCTCAACTACTAATCTAAAGTTTGGAGGTTCAAATCCATCTAGCAGCTCTATAGAAGTAAGGACTGACAATTTGCTTCTGTAAAGATTATAGTGAAGAAAACCCTATGAAACAGTTTACTCTGTATTTATGAGGTTGCCGTGAATCAGAATTAACTCAGTAATTACACATTTGGATTTTGGTTTTGGTTACCTATAATTTTTTATTTAAAAAAAATAATAAAAGTGAGCATAGACTTACAAAATGGCTTTTTTGCCCCAACCTCTCAAAGTTTCCTCACCCTTCAGGGACACAAACAATTAATAAGAACCCTGAGCTAAGCCCTGTCAAATCTTGATTCCCAGTATCAGCACCAATAGATCACCTAGGACAGTGAGTCTCCACTGGGGGCAACTTTGCCCTCCAGAGGAAATTTGCTAGTATCTGGAGATATTAAAAGAAAAAAAAAAAATCTATTGTGATAAAATGTGGGAGCTCTGGTCACATAGTGCCTCAGGCATTTGACAGTGAGTTTTTTTTTTTTTTTTCCACTTTTGTGTTAAAATATATGTTATAAAGCATTTGCTGATTAAACCATTTTTATGCCTACAAATCAATAACATGTCCTCTGTGTTGTGCAATCATCACCATTGTTTTTAAAATTTTTCATCACACTTTACAGAAATAAAATTTCCTTTAAGCAAAACCTGTCTCTATACCCCTCCCACTCACCTTGGTAAACACTGATAAAATTTGGTCTCTGTGACATTTTTGGTTGTCACCAATGTTGGGACAATTACTACTGGCATTTTGCTGGTAGAAGCCTTAGATATTGCTAAACATCCTACATAATTCAACACTCCAAAATGAAGACTCAAAAAAAAAGCACTACCATCAAGTCAATTCAACTCATAGCAACCCTCATTATGTTTCCAAGGCTTTATATCTTTATGGAAGTCAATTGGCCCATCTTCCTTCCTCAGAGCAGTTGGTGGATTTTAACCACTGACCCTCTTGTTGACAGCAAAATGCCTTATCCGCTGTGCTACCAGAGCTCCTTAAAATCTTGTCTAAAATGTCAGTAGTACTGAAGTTGGGAAACCTTGGCCTAAGATTTTATTAGAAATTCAGAACCTCTATATCATCTCATATCTACTGAATCAGAATCTGAACTTCTGTAGTGATATCGCCTTGGAAACCCAAGGAGGGGTCACTATGAGTTGGATCTGACTTAAGGCAGTGAGTTCCTTTTATTTATTTATTTATTTACGTATGCGGCTCTAAACCAGCCACTCCTTGGAAGGAAGGTTTGGCAATCCTACTTCCCTAGTGATACTGCCTCGGAAACCCAAGGAAGGATCGCTATGAGTCGGGGCCGACTCGACGGCAAATAACAACAACAATAACAACAACAACAGCGGCTCTAAAGTGTAGGCCTGAAGTAGGTGTTCATCATGCCCTAGTTAAATGTGGTGTTGTTTGGGACAAATGATTTGTTTACACTCTCATGAGATTTTTCTGATGCCATTGTTTGTAGTTATCATATTCCCTTACTCTAACACTAGTTTTTCCCCTTTGCTTCTCCATAGCTTTGAATCAGACTTACCTTCTATTCTTCTATTTTTTCATATAGAGCATGGCATACCAAGCTTAATTTATAGAAAGAATTTTGAAGGCTATTTGAAAAGTTACTTTAATAAAGCTCATAATTCCTAATCAGTCATCAAAGGCTTTATAACATTAAGATTATCCCAAACTGAACACTCCTAGCTGCCCTGAATCATAACCTGAATTTTATGAAATGGGGTAAAAAGAGAAATATCTCATAGACAAAATACATCATAACATTTTAGAGGATTTCATTATCTGAGCAGGACACAGGAGGATTCCGGTACTAGATGCTGACAGTCTGGCCTCTCCTAATATGACTCATTTACTAATGAGATAGGAATTGCATTTCTCAGACTAGGAAGTACTGGAGAATGAACAAAATGAAATGAAATTCTAAATTTAGTCTGAATAATTCAAGTATTGGTAGAAAAATGTTTAGGTTTGGGATGATTTTTGTTTTATCCCTGCATAGACAGCCTAAGGAACTATCACAGTTTGAAGGATAAAAGGATGAGGTGTATGTCACACATAATGAGATTATTTTTGGAGGGAGTATGTTAATAATAGGGCCCTGAGTACTGTTTCAAAGGAGGCTAGTATTTAAAATATTTTCCGGTTCCAAAAAGAGCTGTATTCCAGTAATATATCAGACAGTGTTTCACTGCTATTCATAAGGTCTTCACTGGCCAATTCTTTGAGAAGTGGATGGCCCCTTCAATTGCCTCCTATGTATGTGAGAGCTGGACAATGAATAAGACAGACCAAAGAAGAGTTGATGCTTTTGGGTTGTGGTGTTGGCGAAGAATACTAAAAGCACCATGGACTGCCAGAACTAACAAATCTGCCCTGGAAGAAGTGCAGCATGTATGCTCCCTGGAAGTGAGAATGGCCAGACTTCATCTGACCTACTTGGGTGATGTTGTCAGAAGGGACCATTCCCTGGAGAAGTATTTCATACTTGGCCAAGTGGAGGGTCAGCAAAAAAATAGGGGAAGGTCCTCAAGGAGATGGATTGACACAGTGGTTACAACAATGGGCTCAGGTATAGCAAGGATTATGAGATTTGGCACAGGACTGGGCAGTGTTTCATTCTGTTGTATATAGAGTTGTTGTGAGTAGGAGCTGATTCGACGGTACCTGACAACGACAATAATAAGAGTTGTAAATTAGGTAAGTCTTGTACTTAGCATACTTAACCTCCTTATTCTCATGTGTTCTCCTGACTCAAAGAACCACTTCACCCTTGCAAGAAATCCAGTCTATTGATTTTTTTTTTTTAACCTACCTGATTTCTGGCCTTATATTTACCCAATATTCATTGAGTTTCTGCAGTACTTCCAGCATTGTTTTAAGCAACGATCAAGAAAGAAAGAAAGAAAAAAAAAAAAAAAACAGGGAGCATGTGTATGACTACCAAGAATTTCAAATCTCTATTTCATTTCTTATCACTATAAATATTATATTCCCCATATCTATTCTAAATGCCTATTGTTATAAAGGAAAAATAAATTAACATAATATTTTGTTTAATTAATATATGAATTAAAGGTTGAGTGATAATTTGAGGTTGTTATACACATTAAATTACTCAAATGTAAGTAATCACTTATTACATTTGCTCATTAAAAGTGACTCTTCTTCAACTGTTCTTCTCGTCTAAACTAACCTAATCAGATATTTATAAAGATATTTTTCATAGACAGTGCATATTCTTTTAACTTTCTGAAAACTACCTTATTGTATATCGGTCACTTCACAAGCATAGAACTGTTTGTCTCATCCTTATCTCTAGCCCACATCTTGCCTTATGTGGGGAAGGATCGGATGGGTAGTCATTGGTTCTGCTCTGACATACACACCAGCATCTGAGATTCACCATCTAGAGAGTCTAGATGATATGGCAGCCTTGATCTTGGCCCAAGCTATGATCAGTAATCTTTTTACCTCATTAAAAGGATTTTTGCTTAGCCTAGATTTTTCTGTCATCTTTCCAGAAGGAACTCCTAGACCTCAGTTGTTGTAACAACAAGTCCTTTGCTAAGATATTTTGCTTGTGTTAAGTGTGTCCACAGAAAACTGAACCTTGGCTCTGTCTGCTGAATTCCTCATTAATTTGCCCCAAGTCTGTCTCTTCCTACTTAATTTGATAATTTAGGTCATTTCCCAGGAATGTCACTGCCTTATTTATATACATGTACAAACCCATTGCAATCTCCTCTCCTGATCCCACTCCCACTCATCTAGTTTCTGGACAGGAATTTCTTTATGACTTGAAGTATTTTTTGTCTCTATAAAAGTTTGTATTTTAGTGAAGATCTTAGGTCAGGAGCACTTTTATTTTTAATTGTTCAATTAAATCAATTCTATATCTTAACACAGATTTGGGTGTGATCATCAAGAAACTTGACAATTAGCATGAGTTGAAAACAAGGTAATATTCACATAGTAATTTCAAAACAATACTTTGTAAAATGGCTTTTATCCTTTTACTAAATAAATTGTTGTTGTTGTTATGTGCCTTTGACTTATAGCAACCTCTCCTTGGGTTTCCGAGGCAGTATCAGTATGGAAGTAGACTGTCCCATCTTCTTTCTGAGGAGTGGCTGGTGGGTATGAACCACCAGCCTTCTGGTTAGCAGTCAAGTGCCTTAGCCACTGTGCTACCAGAGATCCCTCTAAATAAATAGACACTGGAATAAATGTGTTCATATTAAGAACCCCACATTCCCAAGGTGACTCATATACCACGGTGTTCAGATTGCTATTTTTCAAGCTGGGTTTATTGCTGTTGTCTGTGTCATTTTCTCTATTTACAAGTCTGAAGGGGTATCAGGGTAAGGTGGGGCTGTGAGGTTATGTTAAAGACCTATTGAAACTTAAAAAAAAAAAAGACAGTAATAATTTGGGTGTAGAACATTGGGATAAACTATTTGAGATTTACTTTCAGTACATTCTAGATTTAAAATTTGAAGATATGGCTAAAGAAACTGAAAATACAAAACTATGTCTGGGAGAGTGTTGCTAGATTCTAATGCATATATCACCTCTTGAGGTAGTTGCTTTTGAACAACACTAGAGAATAAAGAATTATCAAAGAAAACAAAACTATTACCTGTGGGAAAGGAACCCTGGAATTAGATTTGACTGAATTGCTTTACTCATATAATTCTGGGATCAGGTCTACTAATGACAGGTGAGCACATTAGATTTATAAAGCAGAAGGGAAGCAGTGCGAGCCATGAGCAAGCATGTGATCAGACTGCAAGGTCAAAAAGGTCAGCAAAAGCTTCAAATTAGTACTTGAGAGGAGCAATCTGAGAATTATCATTGTAACATTGAGAGGCAATTGGAGGTAGTATCCCTGAAACTAGGGAAAAGTGATATGTATTTGAACATTATTATAAAAGATATAGAAGGCTGGAAGTTCGAACACACCAGCCACTCCTTGGAAGGTAGGTTGGGCAATCTACTTCCATAGTGATACTGCATTGGAAACCCAAGGAGGGGTCGCTATGGGTCCGGGCCGACTTGATGGCACATAACAACAACATATATTATTTTTGGAGAACTGGTACTAGAATTTCCACATATACATATTAGATATGACCACAGAAGAAAATAGATGAAACAGAGCGGAAGTATTCACAGAAGAAAATTTCCTTACACTAACAAAAAAGAAGGATGAGAAGGAAAATGAAAAGAATAGGAAGACAAAGACAAGAAGAAAAAGAAAGTTTCAAAAATAAAGACTAATAATAATGTTTTAGTACAAATATGTTGTTGTTGTTGTTGTTATGTGCCATCGAGTCGGACCCGACTCATAGAGACCCCTCCTTGGGTTTCCGATGCAGTATCACTACGGAAGTAGATTGCCCCATCTTCCTTCCGAGGAGTTGCTGGTGGGTTTGAACTGCCAGCCCTCTGGTTAGCGGTCCAGTGCCTTAGGCACTATGCAACCAGAGCTCTCAGTACAAATATAGGCTTATTTATTTTTATTTTTTTACATTTCAATGACCAAGTAAAATCCTAAACCTTTGCAAAGGAGGAAAGAAAAGTTCCCTAGAAACAACAAAAATCAGTTTGACTTTAGTTTACTTTTTACAAAGCAAAAAATAAAACTAAGTGGAAATTTTGAAGGGCCTGCTGTGGACCAAGATCTTCATATCTAATGAACTTATCAATCATGTTAGAAAAGTATAAAAATTCAGATATGAAGGCTCAGAAATTATACTTCATGAATCTTCTATTCAAAAGCAAGTTATAGAATATTGGAAAATTTGTGTACAAATCCACCACTTGTCTATAAATTTGTTGTACTTTGATGGCCTGAATATTGCTGGGATGATGGAAGTTATGACATCAGTACAGCAAATCCCAGCAGGATTACCCATGGAGAGTAAGTTTCAACAGAGTTTCCAGACTAAGACAGACTAGGAAAGAGGACCTGGTAATCTACTTCTGAAAAAAATGACCAGTGAACATCCTATGAATAGCAGTGTAACTTTGACACTGTGCCAGAAGATGAGCCTCTCAGATTGGAAGATACTCTAAACATTGCTTGTTGAGATGCCTACTCAAATTAGAGTAAATCTTAATTACATGGATGGAGTAAAGCTTTCAGGGCCTTCACTTGCTGATGTGACACAGTTCAAAATGAGAAGAAACAGCTGCAAACATTCATTAATAATCGAAATGTGAAATGTATGAACTATGAATCTAGGAGAATTAGACGTCATCAAAAATGAAATGGAATACATAAAAATCAATATTCTAATTACGAGTAAGTTGAAATAGACTGGTATTGGCCATTTTCAGTCTTATAAACATACAATCTACTATGTCAGGAATGACAAATTAAAAGGATTGGTAACACATAAATTCCCAAAAGAGCTTTTTAAAATATCTCCTGAAGTACAGCTCTGTCACTTACAGCACCATGTCCATACACTTACTGCACTGCATCTCAAGCACAAGTATGCCAACCAGAAGGACAGTGGTTTGAGCTCACTAGCTACTCTACAAGCGAAAATGAGACATTCTTCTTCAGTAAAGATTTACAGCCTTAGAAACCCAATGGTGTAGTTCTAGTCTCTCCTATAGCATTGCTATGAGCTGTATTAGACCAAATGACAGCGGCTTTGGTTTTTTGATTTTACAAATTTACTGACAAAACACTAATGCCAAAGATGAAGGAGATGAAAATTTTTATCAACTTTTGCTGTGAAAATGGTCAAATATGCAATCAGGATGCATTAATCCATATTGGAATTTGTAGTGCAAAAGTTAGAAATGAAGAAAAAGTATCAGTTGTTGGAAAATAAGGCATTGGTGATAAATATGATGCCAGAGATTACATAACAGAATTTTGTAAACCAGCCATTTATTTACTGCCAATATTTATATTTTAATAACACAAGTGGTAACTAGTCACATGGACCTGACCAGATTAAATACATAAGGATCAAATTGATGACATGTGTGGAAATATAAAATCGAGAAGCCTGATATCATTAGTGAAAACTAGGTGTTGCCTGTGGAACAGCCATCAATTGCTCATATGCAATTTCAAGTTGAAACTGACCAAAATTAAAATAAATCTATGAGAGTTAAAGTAAGACCTTGAGTATATTTCACCTGGATTTAGAGATCACGTCTAGGATAGATTTGATGCATTGATCACTAGTGACCAAAGACCAGAAAAATTGTAGGATGACATCCAGAACATCATATATGAAGAAAGCAAAAGGTCGTTAAAAAGACAGGAAGGAAGAAAAGAGCAACATGGACGTCAGAAGAGACTATGAAACTTAATCTTGAATGAAGAGTAGCTAATAAGAATGGAAGAAATGAAGAAAGAAAAGAGCTGAACAAAAGATTTCAAAGGAGGCTCAAGAAGACAAAGTTAAAGTACTATGATTTAATGTGCAAAGATCTGGAATTAGAAAACCAAACAGGGAGAACATGCTCAATATTTCTCCAGCTGAAAGAACTAAAGAAAAAAAATTCAAGCCTGATTGTAATATTGAAGAATTCTAGGGGCAAAATAGTGAATGATTCAGGAGGCATCAAGAGAAGATGAAAAGAACACACAGGGTCACTGTACCAAAAAGAATTGTTCAACATTCAAACATTTCAGGAGGTAGCATATGATCAAGAACTAACAGTTTTGAAAAAAGAAGTCCAAGCTGCACTAAAGGAATTGGCAAAAACAAGGCCCCGGATTTTATGGAAAACCCATTGAAATATTTCAACAAATGATTATAGTGTTGGTGGGACTTACTCATTTATGCCAAGAAATTTGCAAGACAGCTACCTGGCCAACTGACTGGAGAAGATTCATAGTTGTTCCCATTCCAAAGAAAGGTGATCTAACGGATTGCAGAAATTATTGAATAACATCATTAATATCACAAGCAAGTTAAATTTTGCTGAAAATAATTCAAAAACAGTCACAGCAGTATATTGACAGGGAACTGCCAGAAATACAAGCCAATTAAGAAGAGGATGTAGGATGAGAAATATCACTGCTGATGTCAGGTGGATCTTGGCTGAGAGCAATGAATACTGGAAAGATATTTACCTATGTTTTATTGACTGTGAAAATGCATTTGACTGTGTGGATCATAACAAATTATGGATGACATTCAGAATAATGGGAATTCTGGAACACTTCATTGTTGTCATGAGGAACCTGTACATAAACCAAGAGGATATTGTTCAAACAAAACAAGGGGCTACAGCATGGTTTAAAATCAGGAATGGTGTGCATCAGTGTAGTATCCTTCTACCATACTCATTCAGTCTGTATGCTAAGTAAATAATCTGATAAACTGGATATATATAGAAGAACATGTCATCAGGATTAGGGCAAGACTCATTAACACCCAGTAGTTTGCAGATAATAAAGCCTTGCTTGCTGAAAATGGAGAAGACTTGAAGTACTTACTCATGAAGACCAAATAATCCAGTCCTCAGTATGTATTACATCTCAAGATAAAGAAAACACAAATCCTCAGAATTGGATCAATAAGCAACATTGCAATAAATGAAGAAAATATCAAAGTTCTCAGGGATTTCAGTTTACTTGGATCCACAATCAATGCCCATGGAATCAGCAGTCTAAAAATCAGATGATGTGTTGAACTGGGCAAATTTGTTGCAAAAGCATCTTTAAAATATTAAAGGGCAAAGATGTCACTTTCACTAAGGTGTACCTGACACAGGTCATGCTATTTTCACTACATTCATATGCACGTGGAAACTGGACAATGAATAAGAAAGTGAGAAGAAGAATTAGGGCCTTTGAATTTTGGCATTGAAAAAGAATACTGAAATTACCATGGACTGCCAGAAGAACAAACACATCTGTCTTTGAGGAAGTACAGCCAGAATGCTCCTTAGAATCAAGAATGGCCAGACATCATCCATATACTTTGGTCACATTATCAGTATGGACCAGTCCCTGGAGAAGAACCTGCTTGGTAAAGTAAACAGTCAGCAAAAAAGGGGAAGATCTTCAATAAGACTGATTCACACAGTGGCTGTGATGATGGGCTCAAGCATAGTAAATGTTGTGAGGGTGACACAGCAGTAGGCAGTGTTTCGTTCTGTTGTACATAGGGTCTCTGTGAGTCAGAACCAACTTGATGGTTTGTTTTTACCAAACACAACAACCATGTTTCCTGAGGTCACCTCCCAAATAAATTATTTGCACTAAAGTCCTGGCCTCAGATATGCTTCTGGAGAAATCCAAACAAAGACACCACAGGTAATTCAACAAATTGTTAAACCATACACTATTAACCAAATCTGGCAAGGATGAAATAAAATTAATAACCTCACACATTAATAGTGACAGGGTAAATTGGTATAAACCATTGAGCACTCAACTTGGAAATATATATCAATAGTCATAAAATTCTCATACTCTTCTATTGACTTAGTGAGAAACCCAAAATAAGGGTATAATTTGAAACACAATAAAACCATCATATGCAAAAGCATTCATGAAATATAACTACTGTAAGAGAAAAAGAAATGTAAAAATATTGCCAAAATTAGATGAATAATAGGTAAATATTAGAATAGCAATTCACAAAAATTTTATGTATTTTATAAATTAAAAGTATGAATTCATGTAAAGAAAGGAAGTTGTAGGTGATTTAACATTGATTGGAAATCAAGATATGAAAATTATTGCAAACTTAAATTTAATGCATTGCCCACAATCCTTGTATAGCTTCTAAAAAGAAGCCACATTCTTACCCTTAACAACAAGATGGTACAGATTGTTAATGCACTCAGTGGCTAACTGAAAGGTTGGAGCTTCCTTCCAGTCCACCAAGAGGTGACTTGGAAGAAAGGACATGTAATCTAGTTCAGGTTATCAGCCATTGAAAGTGCTATGAGCACAGTTCTACTCTGACACACATCGAGTTGTCATGAGTTGGAATTGACTTGATGGAACCTAATTTTACTGGTGGATATACAATATCAATTTTTAATGTCTTCAATTCATATTCCATTGAATTATGAAATCATATGGATGGTATGAATCAATAAATCTGCTTAGACTGTATTATATACTCCCTCCTCCTAATACAGTATAAAGTGATTTGAGGCAAAGTCCTATGGAAAATTCAACAGCCTAACTAAAAAATTCTGAACTGCAAAATTTTCCTCCAGACGTTGCCATTCCTGAGGTCAGGAACCTAAACTTTCACACCCCCAGTCTGTCAGCCAGCACTGCACTAAAAAAATGTAAACTCTCTATGCTTTAAGAGAAAGTGGCTCCAGCAGTTTGAGTACAAGCCTTAGGAAAACAGTTAAAGTTGCAGACCATTAGAAATAAAACTCACTAAAGTGCAGGGAAGGGCTTACAGAAATGTAAATGGGATCCAAGGAGACCTAGGCAAAGAGTTTCTGTTGTTGGTTGTTATATCAGGCCTCTATGCAAAGGATGATCCAAAGCAGAGATTAACCAATTGTGGGATTGCTCTAAAAGCTTTAATTTAAAATAATTGCTACCTGTGTGTTTGTTCTTAGATTACTAATACCTAATTGCTATGGAGAATCTAGGTAAGTAATCAATTGATAAAAGAAGAGCAAACTAAATACTTTCTCCTTTAGCGCAGGGGTACCGGATATATCCATTTGAGTGATGAATGTCATTAAAATTGGATTGATTTAAACTTGTGCCTTTATCTTCCAGGATATAGCTGGAGAGTTGTAGACCAGGGGCAATTGAGAAGATAAAGGGATTTGAAAACATGTTTATGATGTACACTGGCTTTATTTTATGTTGTATGGAATTGGCTGAGTTGCTAGAAACTGATAATGGGGGCTCAAGTCGTCCTCTGAATTCATGGTTTGGCTTTCAAATCATATTTTGGAAGTAATGTTCCATGGTGTACTGTTACAAATATCAGCTGGTATACAAGGATTGATGTCAGACATTTGCTTGGAGTTTTTTTAGCAATGTATTAGCTTAAAATTGAAAAGGAAAACTACATAAAATTCCATAATTAATGCAGTGTGAGTTTGATTGAAACATATTGCTAATATTATTAAGTGCCTCAGAGAGTAACTGAAATATCATACTGTTGGTATTTGCACTTCCATTTTTGTTGCACAGGCCTATAAAACACTTACAAACACATTACTGTATGTAAAACATAATGCTCTTTCTGGAACTCTGGGTTTTATGGACTTTTATGACTGAACAATTGATATTTACCTATTGAGATTGGCTTAGAAGACCCTAAGGCAGCACGGGAGAAGATAAACTATGACTATTTGCCTATAATATGAGAACAGCAAAATATCTAAAGGCCTCTTTAAATATCCCTGGTATTAAACCAGCATGACTGCTTAAAAGTTCAACATTTTATATTCATACTAAGCAGTCTAGGTTCTTTCCTAACCCTCTTTGGTAAAAAAGGCACTGAGAGAAACTTTGAGGGAATAACATCTTCTGTTTTTACCAAACACATCAAAACTACTCTCCCTTCAAATCTGAGAAAAGCTGTAGATAGGACCTACATTCAGAGATGCTAATTAGTGTTCATGATCTCACATTGGCTGTCACAGGACTAAATTTTTTTTTTTTTTTTTAAACATTGGTGGAACTAAAGATGGTTCTCTATGAAAAAGTTAGAATAAGTCTTTCTCATTCATCATAATGTAAAAGGCTTCTTTCAGAAAAGGTTAAGCTTATGGTGCAGGAAAAGTAATCAATCACTATAGCTTGGTTGACCATAGGGACATTATTCTAAGCTGCCTCTAGGTGGACTAGAACTTCCAACTTAAGGTTGGCAGACTAGCATGTTCTTTACGAAGCACAGCTCTATTCTGACACGTATGGGGTCACCATGAATTAGAACTGACTTGATGGCAACTAGTTTTTCTTTTTTCTTTTTTTTTTTAATGTGGCATAGTGCCTAAGGCATTTGACTGCTAACCAGAAGGCTGGTGGTTCAAACCCACCAGCCACTCCTCTGAAGGAAGACTGGGCAATCTACTTCCATAGCGACACTGCCTCAGAAACCCAAAGAGGGGTCACTATGAGTCAGATATGACTAGATGGCAGTAAGAATTTTCTTTTTTCTCCTACAAGAATAAATCATTCAAAGAATTTAGGCAGAAAGAAGCAGAGAAAAGGAATTTGTTTTGTTTTTTTACTGTCAAAAATGTGCTGAAAAAAATTAATAATAGAAAGATGCATTTTGCAGCAAATAAATGCTGTAAATACAGAAATGAGACACAAAGTTTCAGGTCATTTGCAAGACTTTAAGGAACAAGTGGTTTATTAACTTAACCTGTAGAAAGGCTGAATTTATATAGGAAGAAATGGTAACATAAGCCATTTATGGAATAGGTAGAGACATTAATAAAGGGAAGGTGGAGAATTTGCTTCAGGAACACTGAACAGACAGGCTTGGCATAAGGGAATAAAGCATTCATAGAAGAGCAGTGGTGAAAATAAGGCTAAGAAGGCAACAAAGACTATCTCACTGAGGGTCTCCAACCATGTTAAAGATTTTATCCCTTAGACAATGGGAATCTGTTAAATGTGTCTGAGTAGAGAAGTGGCAATTGCAGGCTTTTGCTCCACTCCATGCCAGAATAGAGACTATCAATTACCAAATATTCTATTCTTTCTGCTAGCGGAATGGAGGCTTGATGGGAGAATTCCTATTGTGGGCAGAGAGTGGGAGGAGAGAGGAGTGGAAGGCTTTCTGAGTACTCAGTACTCCCAAAGGTTGCACAGCTTGTGCTCTTTTGTACATAAAAGGGAATAATTAGGGCCAGTGGGTGTTACATCATAACATGCACTTTATGACTGGGTCTACACAATGTGAGACGACTGGTGTGCATTGTTTTATTGTTCTAACTGCTCATTTTAGTTCTGTACAAGCTAAGTCTACGGCTAATGCTTCTCCTTATGCAGCTGGGGGCATTTTTATGGTGGAAATTTCCATGTTAACTTTCAAAATTATGTAAAACAAGGAGTATTTATTTAATATTTTCACATTCTAAGCACAGGGAGCTACAAGTATATTGGCAGTGAATAGGCAAAAATGATTGGGCTATTTAACCTGTAACATTAACCTTGTTTTTGGAATCTAGTGTGAATTGTTTGGGTCAATAATGTGCATTCAAATAATTAGAAATGCTATGTGAAGAAAGCAAAGTAACGCTTTGTAGTGGGGGCGGTGTAGGCTTGGAAAGCAGAAAGAACTTGGTTTATTCTTCTATGTTGTGGTGGTTACGTTTGTGTATCAACTTGGCTGGGCCTTGTTGAGTGGCTGGGCAGCTGAATGTAGTTATTCATGGTGGTGAGACTGGCAATTAACTCCATGGTGGAATTTATTGGAGCAGCTGAGTAGCTGCTTTGGGTATGTGGTCTGCTTTCAGTATGTAAGAAACAGCTTTGGGAATCGTCTCCAGCTTATGGCACACTTTAACCCTGCGTGTAGCTATGTCGTTGCTTAGCAGCCTCCCATGCTCTGCCAATCTTGGGACTTTCAATGGATTTGAATGAATGGCCTGTTGTGTGGTTTGGTAACATTGGGACTGTGTCTTTTTACTTGTCAACCTTGGGTTTGTCAGCCTCAGCAGCCAGCAACTGTCTGAGTAAAGAAAAGCTCCAGTGGGCCACGAGCAGGAGGTAGAGCTGAAACTCAAGGTTCAAGGGATTTCACTCAGCCCCTAGAGCCTGGAACTTTGAACTCAGACTTAAAGCCTCCAAATTGCAAGAGAATAAACTCTTGTTTCTTCCAGCCATCCCATTTGTGGTATATTCTTGTCATAGCACCACTAGGTAACTAGAACATATATCAACATTCATTAGCTACAGGGCTTAAAGCAGTTTCCTTTAGGCAC
>NW_006921838.1:279184-290358 GCF_000298275.1 Orycteropus afer afer
AACCTTCCTTCCGAGGAGTGGCTGGTGGGTTTGAACCGCCAGCCTCCTGGTTAGCAGTCAAGTGCCTTAGGCACTATGCTACCAGAGCTCCTGAGTAGGCTTTAGTTCATTCATTTCAAAGTAAGTGAAAATTTACATAATATTCAAGGACAAGTAGGAATTGTCAATAAATTGGACTCTGGAACTCAGAACTTACTGTATGCAGTTTATGGAGGACTTCATTTTAAGGAAGAAGATCACTTAAATATTAATTATTTCCATTTCCTCATGGTGGCATTTCAGATAACTTTCCCTTCTCCTTTGTAATTTTTGATATGACTCTTTTTCCTTTTAATGTAAGAGACCTATATCTTTTTTTAAAACACATGACAACTTTTAAACAAAAAGACAAAATAAAATAAGAATTCCCTGATCCTTTCATACCTCATCTACAGGATTGTGAATGACACAATATTAGGTTGAAGATGTACAAACTTTTCACATATCTTATCTCGCACTTTCAGCTTCACTGTCTGTGAGGGTAATGGTCAGAAGTCTGGAAAGCTTGAATCACCGAAAAAAGAAAGAGGTCATGGAAAATGTCACATAGGCATGCTATCATCAGAGAAAACTACTAGGTAGATAGATACTATTTCACTTATTTTATGATAAAGAATTTGACTCAGAACCAGTATCATATAGCTGCTAAATGGTGGAGACAGGATGACCTCAGATCAATTTGATTTCAAAGCCTATGCTCTTTTTTTTTTTGACAGTAACATATTGCTTTACTGCTTCCAGAGTAAAGTGAGATATGCATTCACGACTCTAGAATATGCTTCCTTAGGTAATCACATAGATGGAATCTGAATAATGTTTTGTTTGTTTGTTTTTTGTCTTGAAATAACATTATTCTCTGAAAGTCAAGAATATAACTTTATTTTACTTTTTAAAATCATTTGCAGAGGAAAAGATACTAGGGTGACAAGATGATTTTGGAAGTTGTGCACACATTTGAAAGCAGATTTTGTATCAACACTGGTTTAACAATAGCAACAATGATTCATTAAGAATGTAACAAAATGAAAACATTGACATAGTAAGGAATACATTTAGAAAGAATAAAAATAAAATACTTACACCTACATGGTGGCCTGGTCCATTGGGATTGCATAGGCTGCATGGGCAATAAAAAATAAAATAAAATAAAAAATAAATTGTATTCTAATAATGTTAATTGAACAACTTTTGATTTAAGAATTCTTAAGTATTCTGTTTAACCTCTTCAAACTGTTAAGAAATAAAGATGTCACTTTGAGGACTAAAGTGAACCTGATCAAAGCCATGGCATACTCAGTTGCTTCATATGCATATGAAAACTGGACAATGAATAAGGAAGACTGAAGAATTGATGCCTTTGAATTATGTTGTTGATGAAGAATACTGAATATACCATGTACTGCCAGAATGAACAAATGTGTCTTAGAAGAAGTACTGCCAAAATCCTCCTTAAATGTGAGGATGGCAAGACTGAGTCTCATTTTCTTTGAACCTGTGGTCAGGAGAGGACTAGTCCCTGGAGAAGGACATATGTTTGGTAAAGTAGGACATCAGAGAAAAAAGAAAGATCCTTCACCAGATGAATTGTCACTGTGGCTGCAACAGTGGCCTCAAACAGCAACGCTTGGGAGGATGGTGCAGAGCTGGGCTGTGCTTCCTTCTGCTGTACGTAGGGTCACTATCAGTGGGAACCAACTCGATGGTACCTTGTAACAAGTGTTCTGTAGTTAATTATCAGACTCAATCAAGGAACTAGTTTTAGGGATTCTAATTTTGGAGATGAAGTAATAGCATATTCTAGAAGCAAATTAGTCCATGCACACAATGTATAATTCTAAAGTTAATATTCTTTCCATTGAACTATGTTTTCTTAGTCAGAGCTGAGCTTTCCCCTATATCTGTTTATTAATGGGTGGAAGCTGTATGAGCATTCATTCTCTTTAATTGGTTCTATAGTAGTACATGTTGTAGTTATGTTCCATCGAGTCATCTCTGACTCATAGCAACCCTTCCTTGGGTTTCTGAGGCGGTATCTCTATGGAAGTAGATGGCCCAATCTTCCTTCCAAGGAGTGGGTGGTGGGTTGAACCACCAACCTTCTGGTTAGCGGTCAAGTTCCTTAGGCACTACGTCTCCAGAGCTCCCATAATAATACATAGACATAGAAAATTGTACAATCTTTTGGCTGTTTATCAGAATAAAGTAAACTATTCCCCACCCCACCCCCAGCATATTATTTATTTTGCTTTGTTTGATATTTTGTTTTGGCTGACAAGAATGAAAGATTGGCAGACCACAGAATTCTCCAATATATCTACTTTGATTTGGAATCATTCCAATTAATGGACAGAAAAAAATACAAAAGATAATGTTTTGTGGCATGTGAATATCAAAGCATGGATCCTGGTCTGCTTAGTGAGAATTCTATATGGAATTCTTAGGCTAAAATATTATGTAATTAATACTGAATATTATGGATGTAACATTTATTTTATTTCTTAAAAAAACCACCATCAAGTCACCCATAGTGACCCCCAGTTTATTTCTGATATACATTAATTTTATTAATTTTAATTTTTCAAAAGTAATGAAAATAAAAGGCTATGGGGGGAGAGAGAGAGAAAAAAAAAAAAGATGTTTTGTTGTTGTTTCTTTGTTTGTATGGCTACCCTTTCAACAGATGAGCACCCTAGTTGTTGGTGATGCTCAAAGGAAAGGTTGTCAGAGTAACAAGTGGGAGGAGAGGAAGTGCCTAGAAAATCCTCTACTTCTTTCAAACTGAATATGATTCAAAAGGATCTCATAATTACTCCCCATAGCATTAACTAATATTTTAATTCTGAATGCATAGAAAGGTGCCTACAAAGAATAAGAATGCTCATGTAATTAAATGAACAGTTGAAAAGCAAGTACACTTGCAATAAAGCAAAACAAGAAATAACAGCAGCAGCATGAGGAAAAAGGATTTTTGCTTTGTGAGGACTGAAACCATTGTGTTAAAATAAGACTACCTTGACTTTAGTCTCACTCCTATGATATTATAAACTCATTTACCTCTAAATGATAACCATCAATGCTGGCTGCATCCTGTAAGATGTGACTATGTATGACAGTAAACATTGATGAATCTTGTGACCAGCCATCTGGAATTTGACAATGGTAATCTTTGGTGCCATCTCCAAGAAGAATAAGACCATCCTCACAGAGCATACCAGGAACTTATAGAGGATATTCTCTAATAATCATATATTGTTTTACCTGCTTTTAAAGAAATATTAATCACTTTGTTTATGTGTTGTAAACCAAAAAAAAAAAAAAAAAAAAACCCACCCAATCTCACTGCTGTTGAGTCAGATCTGACTCAGCAACACCTCCTTGGGTTTCCAAGGCAGTATCACTATGGAAGTAGATTGCCCAACCTTCCTTCTGAGGGGTAGCTGGTGGGTTTGAAATGCCAGCTTTCAGGTTAGCAGTCAAATGCCTTAGGCACTATGCCATCAGAGCTCCCTTATGTGCTGAATCCTCCTCATTTAGAAAAAGAAACTCTCTTTAGAAACACTGGAAAGAGCAGGTATTTTTAGAGTCACTGAAATCCTAGGGGTCTCTCATTGGTGTAAATTCTAATTAAAAATCTCTTGTCCTTCTTGAACTCTGGTATGGACTATTGGCTACACCACTCCAGGGTAAGAAACCCAGCATTTTTCTGGTTACAGCCAACAACAATACCAGCAACATCAAACCAAAAGGCATCATGTGTATGAAATGTTGAATAGAAAATCAGTATGCTCTATAAATTTTCACCCAAATCATAATCAAAAATAAATTAAAACAGGCATCTATTTTGAGTCAAATAGAACAATGAAAATAAAACTAACTAAATAAATAACAACTAAGTCCTTGAATATTCTTTAAGACAATAGTCCTTGCATGTTTTAATGTCTATTTAATGTCTACTGTTCAAGCTGAAAACTGATGGACTTTCCAGTGTTAATCCTTATTATCATTAAGATAATAATAATTATCTTAATCTGATTAAGAACTAATAAAACAATGTGAGACTCACTTGATTTGTGTTCTGGTTACCTCATACCACACTGACAAGAAAATATCACAAACGGGATGTCTTGAAGAAACATAAGTTTATTGTTACATTTTGGAGGCTTTAAGTCTGAGTTCAAAGTGCCAGACTGTAGGGGCTAAGTGAAAGCCCCTCAACCTTGGGCTTCAGCTCTGCTTCCTGCTCCCAGCCCAGTGAAGCTAGAGGCTTTTCTTCACTCAGCGCTGGCTGCTGAGGCTGACAAGCCCAAGGTTGACAAGTAAAAAGGCACAGTCCCGATGTTACCAAACCACATGGCAGGCCATTAACTCAAGTCCATTGAAAGTCCCAAGGTCAGCAGAGTATGGCAAACTGCTGAACAATGACATGGCAGCATGCAGTATTCAAGCACGCCATGAGCTAGAGACCATTTCCCAATACTTCTCCTTATGTACATAAAGCCGACCACATCTCTAAAGCAGCTCCTCAGTTCCTCACAGTAGATTTCACCACGGAGTTGATTACCAGTCTCATTATGGGAAATACTACATCCAGCTGCCCAGCCTCTCAAGCAGGCCCAGCCAGGTTGACATACAAACTTAACTACTAAAATTTTATCCCTTGTCAAGTTGGTGCCTGTACAGATCTTCAATTGGTAGCATCTGTACAGATAATTTCACTGAGTGGCTCCAGTCCCCTAGTTCCAGAGTGGTGACCTCACCCCTTGGCCTGGTGCTCCCTGTTCCTCTACCTCTTGGGCATGGCAGCCCTTCCCCCTCACTCTTAGGCAGTGACTATAACTACATCCCAGTAGCTCACAGGAATGTGCAGCCTTACACTCCAGAACCGAGTTAGTGAAGATCTGCCTCTTTGAAACCTAGGGGGCTATGCAGGTTCCACCCCTAAAGGCCATGGTCCTACCCTTGACACTGAGACAGCTCTGCTTTCTGTTTTCTTGGTGTCTCCACTTCTGCCGATTAATGCCAAAGGCAACCCACTCCCCTGGAAATATTCCTGCCTCAGAAGCACTCAGCTTTCTTGCTCTGTGGGGCGTCTAACCTGCTACTCCATTTCATGCTGCCCTCTTCTACCAATTAATGCCCAAAGGCAATCCACTCTGCAAGGAAGCCACCCACCCAAAGGCATCCAGCTTTCTCCTCTGTGGGCTGGTAAGGCTGTCTCTGTCTCATACTGGTCTCTCACCTCTTCTCCTGCCATCTCTCAAGCCATGTGCTATCTGCCAAGCTATCTGCCAGCGTCTCAGCTCAGGGATCTCAGATCTAGGACTTACTCCACTCCTGTTCCCACAGTTTAGGTATCTGTCAGAGCAGCACCCATTCTCTCATACCATATGTGTTAGGCTGGGTTCTCTAGAGAATCAAAACCAGTAAAACTCATATATAGAGAGAAAGATAAATTTATCTTAGGAAAATGAGTCACACACTTATAAAAGCTGGCAAGTCCCAAGTTCTTGGATCAAATGTCAAGCTGGAGGCTTTTCTCAACACACACAGCTTCAGCAGCTGATGACCTCAAGGTTGGCAGTCAATATACCAGCTGTTGACTCCAATTATAGCTGCTGTTCCTGTTGTGATTTCATTGCTTGAGCAAATTAGTGCAACTCCTGGTACTTGGTATGCAGCTATTGATCTGGCCAATGCCTTTTTCTCAATGCCGATTTCAAAGGACCATCAGAAGCAGTTTGCCTTCATTTGGCAGGCCAACAATATACTTTCACAGTGCTTCTTCAGAGGTATATCAGTTCCCTAGCACTCTGTCATAATTTAGTCTGTAGGTATCTCAATCACCTTTCCCTTCCATAGGACATCACACTGGTCCATTATATTTATGACATTATGCTGATTGGACCTACTAAGGAAGAAGTACCGATGACTCTAGACTTATTGGTAAGATATCCACGTAAAAGAGGGTGGAAAATTAACCCAACAAAAATTCAGACACCTTCCACCTCAGTGAAATTTCTAGGGGTCCAGTGATGTGGGTTATTCCCATGATAAGATCGAATGTATATGTTTTGAGCAGCCAATCCATTGCATGGTAGTTTCACTAGGGGTGTGACCTGCTTCTAATATATTTATGGACATCCTTGGAAAATGAGACACTTTTCTGTGGATTGGAATCTTATTGTGCAGCCTACAACTGTCTGAAAGCAAACAATCCACCATCTGGCCTGGAGATCTTGGATTTGTCATTAGTTGGAGTCAACAGCCGGTATACTGCCTGCCAACATTGAGCTCATCAGCCCCTGCAGCTGCTTGAGCAAAGAAAATCTCCAGCTTAACATTGGATCCAAGAACTTGGGACTTGCCAGCTTCTTTAACTGTGTGAGCCATTTTCCTAAGAAAGATTTCTCTTTCCCTCTCTCTGTATAAGCTTTACTGGTTTTGCTTCCTAGAGAATTCAGCCTAACACAGTTTGCCATTTACTTCTAAATACATCAGTTTTCTTGTAATGTTGCTTTTCTTAGGTAAATGAATTTTCCATCAATGAGCACATTTGCATACCTTTCAAATCTCCTTCCAAGAAAAAAAACTATCTCACTGGCATGGAGTTTGTTCTCACTCATAGCGACCCCCATTGGTTTCCCAAGGTGGTAAATATTTATAAAGTAGAATGCCTCATCTTCCTTCCACAGAGCTGCTGATGTGAAATCTCCTTACACTAAAATAATCATCACCTGATCATAAAATATCATAAAATACTGAATGACATTGAGAAGTTGCTCATACAAAATACATGGAAAATAAGCAATAAGAGCTCTGGTAGCACAGTGCCTAAGGCACTTGACTGTTAACCAGAACACTGGCGGTTCAAACACACCAGCCACTCCTCGGAAGGAAGGTTGGGCAATCTACTTCCATAGTGATACCACCTCGGAAACCCAAGGAGGGGTCGCTATGAGACGGGTCCGACTCGACGGCACATAACAACAACAACAACATGCTTTGGAGTCTAAAATAATTCTTTTGGAGAGAATAGTTTGACTTCTGATAGATTTCTCAGCAATCTGATCTTTGAAGAAGCTTTGTGGCTTCTGGCTGATACAATTTAAGTATTACCTAGTTCTCAAATTTATAGCCTAACTTGACAACTCCAGGAACAAGAAAGATAAGAGGAAACTAAACATAAACCTACCAGAAGAATTGAAATAGCAAAGATCAGAGCATAAATAAATAAAATCAAAAACAGAATAACAATAGAAAGAATCAATAAAACCAGAAGTTCATTCTTTGAGAATATCAGTAAAACTGACTGGCAAACCTTAGCAAGACAGTAAAGAAGAGAAAAGGTGCAAATAGCCAAAGTGAAAAATGAAACAGGAATTACACAAAAAGAAAATAAGAAAGAAAATAATGACACAATATAATTAACTGTATTGCAACAAACTGGATTACCTAGATGAAATTAACAAATTCTTAGAAGCTCACAATCTACCCTAAAAGGAAATAGAAAGTAAAAACAGACCCATAACCAATGAAGAAATTGAATCAGGGTTAAAAAAAAATTCCCAACAAAAATAAAGTCCTAGACTAGATGACTTCACAGGGGAGTTCTACCAAACATTTAGAGAAGAATTGACAGTAACAATTAAAATTTTCCAATAAATAAATAAATAGAGAAAGAAAGAATACTCCCTACTTCATTGTAAGAAACCAACATAACCCTGATACCCAAACCAGACAAATACACCACAAGACAAGAGAACTACAGGCCAACACATTATATGTATATAGATGCAAAAATTCTTAACAAAATTTTAGTAAACAGCATATTAAAAGAGTCATACACTGACTAAGATTTATTCCAGAAATGCAGGAATGGTTCAACATTAAAAAATCAGTGAATGTACCACATCAGTAAAACTCAAACCAAACCCACTACCATCGAGTTGATTCTGACTCATTGTGACCCCCATTGGTTTTCTGAGGTGGTAAATCTTTTTGGAAGTAGATTGCCCAGTCTTACTTCTGTGTAGTGGCTGGTAAGTTTGAACCACCAACCGTCTGGCTAGCAGTCCGATGTTTTAGGCAATGTGCTACCAGAGCTCCTTACCACATCAGCAGAACAAAGTTAAAGAACCATATAGTCATCTCTACTGATGCAGAAAAAGCGTTTGATAAAATACCCTTTCATGATGAAAACCCTAAAGAAGATTAGAATAGATAGGGGATTCCTCAATGTGATTTAGGAAGTATATGAAAAGTCAACAACCAATATTATACATAATGGAGAAAAAGTGAAAGATTTCCCCTTGAAAATGGGAAGAAGACAAGAGTGCTCACTCTCACCACTTCTATTCAGTATTGTATTAGAAGTCCTAGACAGAGCAATAAGACAAGTAAAAGAAATACAAGTTAACCAGATTAGAGAAGAAGAAGTAAAATTATCTCTATTCATAGATGATATGATCCTTTGTGGAGATGATCTCAAAGAGTTCATAAGAAAATTTTAGAGCTAATAGAGGAATTTTTGAAGTTGCAGGGTATAAGGTCAATAAACAAAAACCAGTTTGATTTCTATACCAGCAATGAGAAATCTGAAAGGGAAATTAAAGAAAAAATTTCATTTACAATTGCACCTAAAAGAATAAAATACCTAGGAATAAATCTAACCAGGGATAGGAAGGATTTATATGGTGAAAGTATAAAATACTGCAGAAAGAGATTAAAGAAGACTTAAAAAAAAAAAAAAAACAAAACAGAAAGATGTTCATATTCATGGATTAGAAGACTTAATATTAAGATGTCAACCTACCCAAACTTGTTTATAGATTCAACACAATCTTGATCAAAATTCCAAAACCTTTCTTTATAGAAAAAAAAAAAAAAAATCCTGAACTTTCCATGGAATGGCTAAAGGACCTGAAGAGCTAAAATAATATTGAAAGAGAACAAAGTAGGAGGACTAGTACTTCCTGATTTTAAAACATACTATACAGCTACAGTAATAATAGAAATAAACAAAATAAAAGAAAAATATAAACTCAGGTATTAGTATTAAAAAAAAAAAACTCACTGCCATCGAGTCGATTCCAACTCAGAGAGACGCTTTTGAATTTCTAAGGGGGTAAGCCTTTATGGAGGTAGATTGCCCAGTCTTCCTTCTGTGGAGTGGCTGGTGGGTTTGAACCACCAACCTTCTCGTTAACAGTCAAATGCCTTCGGCACTATGCCACCAAACTCCTTTATTGTTTTTGTATGGCCATAGACAAAATAAACCAATAGAATAGAATTGGAAGTCTTGAAATAAACTCATATATCTATGATCAATTGATTTTTGACAAGGATGCTAAGTCCCTTCAATGGGGAAAGAAGAGTTTCAAAAAATTTTGCTGGGAAAATTGGATTTCCACATGCAGAAAAATGAAACAGTCTCCATCTTTACATTATATACAAAAAGAAGTTGAAAATGGATAAGCACCATAATTTGCAAACAAAAATTATATGATTCTTAGAAGAATAAGCCGGGGCAACAAGGCAGGCCTAGCTTTCAGCAATTGATTATATAATATAATAACAAAATCACAAACAACAAAAGGCAAAATTAATTAATAGGACCTCATAAAAATTAAAAACTTTTGCTAATCAAAATGCTTTACCAAAAAGCTGAAAAGACAAAATATTAACACAGAAAATATCCTTGGAAGCCATGTGTCTGATGAATCAGCTAAGTAAAATATACATAATATTTAGGCAACATAACAAAGAGACAAATAATCCAATCATAAAATGGACAAAGTAATTGAATAGACATTTCAGTAAAGAGGATATTCAAATGGCCACCAAACATGAAAAGATAAACTGCACAACTAACCATCAGAGAAGCAAATCAAAACCACAATGAGATACCATTTCTCTCCATTATGATGGCTAATTTTTAAAAAAATTAAAACAGAACATAAAAGTTGTTAGGGGGATGTGAGGACAGTAGAGGAACCCTTATCCAGTGTTAGTGGGAAGGCAAAATGGTACAACCATGTGAAAAATAGTGTACAGATTCCTCAAAACACTAAAAATAGAACTCTCATATGACCCAGCAGTTCCACTCCTAGGTATACACCCACAAGAAGAGACTCAAAAAAGATGAAGAGACCCAAAAACAGACTTGTACACCAGTGTTCATTGCAGCACTATTCACAATAGGCAAAAGGTGGAAACAACCTAAATGCCCATTAACAAACGAATGGATAAGCAGAATTTGGTGCATACATACAATGGAATACTATTCAGCTTCTGGGAGAAATTATATCTTGATACATGTTACAGTATGAATGGAGTTTGAAGACATGCTGAGCAGAGTGAGTCAATCACAAAAGGACAAAAATTGTATGACTCACTCATATAAAGACAAGAAAAAGCAAATACATAGAAACCAAATATGTTAGAGCTTACCAGAGATGAGAGGGAAGTGGAAAAGAGGGATTAACAGTGATGAAAAAATCACAGATTCACTGTGCACAATTACTGTAATTGCTGAAATAAGTTGTACACCTATAAAATGTTTAATTGTTGAAAGTTGTGTGATAGATACATCTGCAAAATTGACAGAAAAAGAGTAGCTTCTTAGACTGCTTATGTACAATCAAACAACTTACCAGATTTGGTTCCTTTGTTTGGAGATTTAGGGTCATGAGACATATCAGTTAAAAGACCTAATACTGTGTTTAGTGCTTCTGTTCTACTTCCTAGTTCATTGCATAGTGTCTGGGATCTTACAAATTTAAAAGTGGCCATCTAATGTACAATGATTTGTCTCTATTCACCTGAAACAACAGAGCAAAAAGGATGGTCAAAAATAGGAAGAGGATATGTGTGACTAATTGTGTCTATGAACAACTACCTCCTTTGTGACGAGACTAGAAGACCTGGATGGTTCTAAGATATCATTACTGAACATTTTGATCAAAGATTCCATAGAAGAATCTTGGACAAAAGGGGCAAAGTACAGAACAGAATTTCAAATTACCATGCATCCTAGACTTTCTGGAGCCATAGAAGCTGGATGAGTCCCTGATATTATTACTGTGATAATCTTCAAACTTTAAACCAAAAATATTCCCAGAAGGCATCTTAAAATC
>NW_006921838.1:291436-291884 GCF_000298275.1 Orycteropus afer afer
CAAGATTGATATCCTTGGCATTGTGAGCTGAAATGGACTGTTTTGGCAGTTTTGAATCAGACAACAATGTGATCTACTATGCCAGGAATGACAGTCTGAAGAGGAGTGGTGTGACATTCATAACAAAGAATGTTTCAATATCTGTCCTGAAATACAATGCTGTCAGTGATAGGATAATATCCATACGTGTACAAGGAAGACCCGTTAATATGACTGTTATTCAAATTTATGCCCCAATCACTAAAGCCAAAGATGAGGAAATTGAGCAATTATATCAACTTCTGCAGTCTGAAATTGACTGAACATGCAAACAGGATGTGCTAATTATCACTGGTGAGTGGAATGCAAAAGTTGGAAACAAAGAAGAATCACCTGTGGTTGGAAAATTTGGTCTTGGCAACAGAAATAATGCTGGAACTCACATGGTAGAATTTTGCAAGACCAACAA
>NW_006921838.1:293112-294212 GCF_000298275.1 Orycteropus afer afer
GCTCCTTGGAAAACAGAATGGCCAGACTTCTCTCACCTATTTTGGTCATGTTGTCAGAAGGGACCATTCCCTGGAAAAGAATGTCATGCTTGGTAGGGTGGAGGGTCGACGAAAGAGGGGGAGGCCTTCAACGAGATGGATTGGTACAGTGGCTGTGATGATGGGCTCAAGTATAGCAGGGATCATGGAGCTGGCGCAGGACCATGCAGTGTTTCGTTCTGCTGTGCATGGGGTCACTGTGAGTCAGAAATGACTCGATGGGACCTAACAACAACAACAACAACAAACTATGTAAGAACTTAACTGTAAAGGGATTACTAACAACAATAACAAAAAAGATACTTATAAAGAAGAATGTATGGAATAATATCAATTCAGTATTTAAACCAAATAGCTCATTTTATAAGTACTAAAACATCATGAGCTTTAGAGTAATGCTAATCTAAGTTTGAATTCTGTATATTACTCTTATATCCCTCTGACCTCATATAACTTACCTAAACTTCTAAAATATATTTATTCATATGTGGTATAAGGATTATAATAACTATTTCTCAGGGTTGATGTTAGAATAACATAATACACTTGTCAGCTGGCAAGTTGGCTATGACTAATGGTAACTCCATGTATTACAGAAAAAAAAGCTACCTGGTCCTATGCCATCCTCATGATTGCTGGCATTTTCCAGTCCATCATTGTGGCTGTTTGTGCCAATCCACTTCACTGATGGTCTCCTTTGTCTTCCATGGCCCTCTCTTTCACAAAACCTGATGTCTTCCTTTAATAATTGCTCCCTACTGATGTTGTTGTTAGATGCCATTGAGTTGTCTCTGACTCATAACCGCCCTATGCACAGCAGAATGAAACATTGCTCGGCCCTGTACTAGTCTCACAAACCTTGCTATACCTAAGCCCATCGTTGCAGCCACTGTTGTCAATCCATCATGTTGAGGACTTTCCTGTTCTTCATTGACCCTCCACTTTACCAAGCAAGACATCTTTCTCAAGGCAATAGTTCCTCCTAACAATATAACCAAAGTAGGTTAGACAAAGTCTGGCCATTCTTGCTTCCAAGGAGCATTCTGGCTGCACTTCCTCCA
>NW_006921838.1:294557-311260 GCF_000298275.1 Orycteropus afer afer
TTTCTCCATCCATTGTGAAGCTGTTATTGGACCAGTTGTGATGATTTTTGTTTTCTTTATATTGAGGTGTAATCCATACTGCAGATTGTAGTCTTTAGTCTTCATCATTAAGTGCTTCAAGTCATCCTCATTTTCAGCAAGCAAAGTTGTGTCATTTGTATATCACAGGTTGTTAATGTCTTCCTTCAATCCTGATGCCACATTCCTCTTCATATAATTCAGCTTCTCATTATTTGTTCAGCATACAAATTGAAAAAGTATGGTGAAAGGATACAACCCTGACACAATCCCCTCCTGGTTATAAACCATGCATTATCCCCTTGCTCTGTTTGAATGACAACCTCCTAATCTATGTACAGCTTCCTCATGAGTACAACCAAGTATTCTGAAATTTCCATTCTGAGTGTTATCCATAATTTGTTATGATCCACACAATTGAATGTCTTAATCTGGAAGCTCCATTGAAACCTGTCCACCATGGGTAAACCTGCTGGCATTTTGCAACAACACTGGCATAGCCTCCAGCCTCACACCAACACATAAGCCACAACAGGATGACACATTGAAACAAGTTCATCTCCCTTAGTTATTTCTAACTGCCCCCTACTGATAATGTGTCCAAAACAAGTGAGTCAGACAATGTTATACTATTATCCATAAGGTTTTCATTGGCTAATTTTCAGAAGTAGATTGCCTAGCCTTTCTTAGACTGTTTTAATCTGAAAACTCCATGTACTTGTTCACATGAGTGACCCAGCCAGTACCTGAAATACCAATGGCATAGCTTCCAGCATCCCAGCCACATCGAGTCAGTTCCGACTCATAGCAACCCCTCCTTGGGTTTCCAAGGTGATACCTCTATGGAAATAGATTGCACAGTCTTCCTTCCAAAACATAAGCTACCACAATACAATAATCTGATAGAGGGGTGGTTGACACAATACTTGGTCTGCTAAATATGTAATACATTATATGCAACAAAGCATGTATTTAATAAATGCTAGTTAGTTACACTTTTCTTAAGTTAGTGGTTGTTGTGGTTGTTGTTAGGTGCCATTGAATAAACTGTGACTTATAGTGACCCTATGTACAACAGAATGAAGCACTGCCCAGTCTCGTGCCATATTCACAATCTTTGTTACACTTGAGTCCATAGTTGCAGCCACTGTGCCAATCTGTCTTGTTGAAAGTCTTCCTGCTTTTTGCTGATCCTCCACTTTAGCAAGCATGATATCCCTCTCCAGAGAATGGTTCCTTCTGACAACACAACCAAGCAGGTGAGATAAACTGTAGCCATTCTTGCTTCCATGGATCATTCCAGCTATACATCTTACAGGACAGATTTGTTCCTTCTTCTGGCACTTCTGAAAATGGTATTTTCAGTATTCTTCACCAACATTAAAATTCAAAAGCATCAACTCTATTCAGTCTTCCTTATTCATTGTCCTGCTTTCCCATGCACATGAGGTAATTGGAAATACCATCGCTTGGGTTAGGCAGGCATACCTTAGTCTTTAAAGTGATATCTTTGTTCTTCCACACTTTAAAGAGATCCTTTGCAGTGGATTTTCCCAGAATAATATGATGTCTGATTTCTTGACTGCTGCTTCCGCAGGTGTTGATTGTGGATCCAAGAAATACAAAAGTTTTGACTGTTTCAATCTTTTCTGCATTTATTGTGATGCTACTTATTGGTCCAATCTGAGGATTTTCGGTCTCTTTATGTTGAGGTGTAATCTATACGGTAGTCTGTCATTAATGGTTAGTGAAGTGAAAAAAATGTGTTAGAATAGAAACCAAAATTATGTGATACTAAATTGAATATTTTACTCTTATTGAGTAATGACTCTAATATTATTTTTGCTCTCTCCCAAACTTTGTGTCATATTTTATGGATTTTTAAAGGGAATGAAATTTGTGTAAGACATTACTTTAAAATGTTCTGTTCAAGTAATTTTCTGGTGGTGTGACAGTGACTGGTAGATGCTTTATCGCACCTTTTAGCTCTTCTTCCTGACCACATAGATTAGTTCTATTTTCCCAACACCACTGTGGTATTATTTTAGCAAGAGACAATGTGCATAAACTACAGGCCTAGACCAACATCTTTTTCCTATGATACACTCTCCTCCTTTTCTTTTCATGGTAGCTAGGATAGAAGTGACCATTACAATGATCTTTGAAGCCTGGTATAGAATATAGTAGAAAAATACAACAGAAGTAACAAAGTACTGTAGTTAGCATTAAAGATGATCCAATAAAGATTATTTTCACTCGCTGGTAGTAAAAATTTTGTGTAGTCATCTCCTAAAGTGAGTCAATGCTAAACTGTGTGACTCAGAATACTGTGGAAGTGATGTGTGACTTTCTAGGTTAAGTAATAAAAAACATTTAGCTCCCACTTCTGTTTATTGGATTGCTTTCTTTGTCATGAAACACCAAGTGGTTCTATGGAGACCTTGTGGAGAGAAATGAAGTTATATGTCAACAGCTAGCACCATTTTTTTTGGTTACAACGAAGAGTCCCTTGGAAACTATTGAAAGCTTCCAGTCCTAATCAAGCCTTCAGATGACTATAACCCTGGACAAAATCTCTGCATGTGAAACTCTTAGCCAGAACTGCCTAGCCTGTATGTTCTCAAATCAGAGACATACAGAAACTACAAGATATAATAAAGATTTTTGTTTATGTTGCTGTTGATTATGCCACTTAGTGTTGGAGTAATTTGCGACACAGAAATCAATAACTAATACACCTAGATCATGAATCATAGCTTGAAGCAGAAACTCCCAGTTAGAAAAAAAAAATTGACATTGGACTTCAGGTGATTAAAGCTAGATTTTTATGATGTATGGAGCTAATTTGTTTCAGAACTTTGCATTAGCTTAACACAACTAGAATCTAGATTTCCTCAACCTCTGAAATTTGGACCTATTGATATTTTATGGTGAATAATTATTTGTTGTGCGGGTATATCCTACATATTGTAGGATATTTAGCAACATACATGGCCTCTGCACAATAGATGCCAATAGGAACTCTTTTCTTCAAAGTTGTGACTATCAAAAATATCTCTGGACCTTGCCAAGTATCCTCAGGGAGGCAAAATAGCCAAGGTTGAGAATCACTGAGACAGAAAAAGGTTAATGCCAAGAATTCTTTACTGAGAGAACCAGGAACTTGTGTGGTCTTGGTTGTTGTGAATAGAATTGTGTTGAAATGCTTACCCCTGTTTGAAAATATTTTTTTTTCTTACATTGTGTTAATGAGGCCATACTGGCATAAAGTAGCTCCTTAATCCAATTCCTTCTCAGAGCTGTCTTACAAGAAGGACAGAATGGACACAAAGATACATCCAGGAGAAGGTTCCATGTGATAAACTGTCTACAAGTCAATGGGCACCAAAAACATGCCCAGAATTGCCAAAGCGACAAGAGATAAGAAACTATTGTGTTGTAAAGCAGAATGAACATAACCCTGAGGACACACTGACTTCAGATTCATAGTGTCCAGCATTCTGAGACACTATATTTCTGTTCTTTAATACCACCCACCAGGAAATTAAGACATTGATCACTAAGCCTTAGTTTCCTCATTTATTAAATTAAAGCAGTTTAAACAAATGAAGTTTGTCTCTCAAACTGCACGTCTTGTTTAAAGTTCTCATCCTCTTATCATTTCACTCACTACTTTGAGATTGCCTAGTGAAACCACAGCCTGCAGTTTTTTAAAAAGGGGCAATATAAGGAGAGTCTATTCTAAAAGTGTCAGAGGAAAGTTTTCCAAACTCTCTTTGCCATTGAGAGACTAGCTAGGGAAAGAGCATCTACTTGACATATTCAGAATATATTATTTGAAAAGGAAATTATAAAATGTTTTTGCAAACCCTGATATGGCCCCTGTAGTATGATTTAATAATTGCAGTTGTAATTTTTTATTCCTGGATGTCATCCTTTAATGAGTATAACAAAGATAAATCAAACTATCGATTGTTATATCAAAGTTTTCACCCTTGATAGTCTCTCTTCAACTTTTGAAATCCCAAAGAACTAGCAAAATCCATCTTCTGCATTCACTGAACAGTTTGTCTTTTAAATAGAAATATTCTAACCAAGAGAATAACCCATTCCTTTTTGTCAGGGTAATTTAATCTGCTTAAAGAGGGGTCTTGAAAACATGAATATTTCATTAACTTCATACTTTCTGATGACTTCATTAAGGCAATAGGGCAGAGTGGTCAGGATTACTGACGCAGAAAACAGAATTTCTTATTCAAATTAAGTTTGTACCAGTGGCCACAGGGAAAGTTGTGCAGACTCTACATACTTCAATTTCTAAAGTATAAAACAGAAATAATGTTTCATGTTAGCCAATAGAGAAAGGAAGTCCTGTCAATACTCCTACACTCAGAAATTCTGTGACGTGTCCACTTTTATCTCCAACCTCTTACTTGTTCATCTCCACAGGAAGAAGAGGGGCTATTATGTTAGATCTATGCTATAAGTGGATGCTGCCAAAAAGAACTGTCACTCTAACTATACTACCTTAGCTAAGTAACTTATTCTGGAGTATTTAAATGCCAAATTCTATATACCAGTGAGAGGTGGGAGGTATATTACATTCCCCAACTCAGTTTTTCTGGTAAACATCCTAATAAATAATTTATCCCTCTCTTTTTTTTTCCCTTGAGCTTTTGTCATAATTGTGTAGAATGTGAAGAGTACCATGGTTCCCTTAATCATTTTTGTGTTCACTGGCTCTAATTTGCTATCACTCCCAATAGCAAGCATTTGGTCTCTCTTTAATAGGACTGTTCGTAGGCTATCTCAAACCATTTTACCTTCACATACTGTGAGATGAAGTGTCTAGAAATATACATCCACTGGAGTTAGTTGTGGTTGATGTCTTTGAGTTGATTTCAACTCATCATGACTATATGTACAACAGAACTAAAAAAGGCCTGGTCCTGCCCCATCCTCACAATCGTTGCTATTTTTGATCCCATTGTTGCAATCATTCTGTAAATCCATCTTTGTGAGGGCCTTCCTCTTTTTCACTGACACTCGAGTTTACCAAACACGATGCTCTTCTCCAGGGTCTGGTCCATCTTGATAACACATCCAAAGTAGATGCGATGAAGTCTCGCCATCCTCACTCCTAAGACCATTCTGACTGTACTTCTCCCAAGGCAGATTTATTCATTCTTTTGGAAGTCCAATACCTATCATGAGAAATAAAACTTCAGTTCCCTTGCTCCCTTGTAAAAGTGTGATTCTCATTTTCTCTATTCTTATTCTGTAGAATTTAACTAGTTACTTTTTATGGAACTTTGACATATCTAAAATTTACATGGTTTCAACAACTTTAAGATACTATCTCACCCCAGCATTAATAGCAAAGTTCAACAAGGCAGAAAATAACAAATGCTGGTGAGGATGTGGAAAGATTGGGACTCTCATACACTACTGGTGGGGCTGTAAAATGATAAACTTCTGTGGAAATCATTATGGTGATTCCTTAAAAAGTTGAAAATAAAAATACCGTTTGATCCAGCAATCCCACTACTAGGTACATATCTGAAAAAAGTTAGAGGCAGGACACAAACAAACATATGCATACCCACGTTCATCGCAGCACTATTCACAATAGCAGAGAAATGGAAACACCTTAAGAGTTCATCAATTGAGGAATGGATAAACAAACCGTGGTACATGCACAAAATGGAATATAATGCAACCCAAAAGAATAATGTAGAATATGAAAAACACCACATAATGTGGATGAATTTAAAGAATATTATGCTGAGTGAAATAAGTCAATCACAAAATGACAGATACTATATTAGTCCACTATTGTAAAAAATCAAGGAAAATTTTACACATGGAAGGAAACTTTCTTTTCTTTGTTGATTACCAAGGATGGGAGGGGAGGGGAGACTAAATTCCTAGATAGGCTGGGGGAAAAAATAATAACTATACACACACACACACACACACACACACACGGAGAGAGAGAGAGAGAGAGAGAGAGAGAGAGAGAAAGAGAGAGAGAGAGAGAGACCAAAGATTATTAGTGCTTACCAGGTAGTAGTGAAGGGGAAGGGAGGCTTTGTCTGTGGGACAATGAGTTTAGGCTAATGGTGGTGGAATATTTTGGAAAAGGATAGCAATAATGGTGGCACAACATGAAAAATATAATCAATGCCCCTAAGCTTTAAATGGGAAAGTTGTTATGTTGGAGAATGTCTTGACATGTATACTTTCACCACAGTAAAACAAATAAATAAATAAAAAGCCAAGCGGGGGGGGGGGAGCAATCAAGAAAAAAATAACAATTTACTTGGTCTCTTTACCTTCCTAATCCCACTTCTCTAATCTACTCATTAATTCCTTCTTTCTTTCTTTTTTTCCCCCTGTAAAACACTTTATATAATCACTTTCACACTTTCACACAAACTCTAATCTCAAGATCTACTTCTAGGGAACCCAGCCTAAGAGAGGAGTCAGAAATTTTCTATTGAGTCTGAGTGAGTATTCTTGTGAGTCTTTAAAACAGAAGAAATCTTTTGTGGTTTGACATAGCTCAAGTCTACAAAAGTTATTCTTTAATTCCTTAAGATAAATACTGTTATATATACACAAAGAATCAAATACCTTTACCATAATTTTGTAAAACTACTAGAACATACATGATAGACTGTCCTAGCTACTCCCTTGCCTTCTATCTTTGCCCCCACCTCCTATTTTTTGGTCTATCTTGCTATCTACATCCACTATATTGATTAGCTAAGACAGTGTGATAGTTGGAGCTGTATGACAACTTGGCTGGACCCCAGTTGTGGGTGGTTGTTCCCATGATGGGATCAGATGACTGAGTTCTGAGTGGCCAGTCTGCCCAAGGGGAGTTTCCCTAGGGGTGTGGCCTGCTTGCAATGATATTCCAAGGACAATCTGGAAGAACGGCATTCCGAACTACAGACTTCCTTGAGTGAGCGGCTCACCGCTCGCCCTGGAGGTCTCGGATTCATCTTTTTATTGGAAACAACAACCAATATACTGCATGACAGCTTGAATCTCTCTGCTCTGCTGTGCTTGCGGGAACCAAGGTGGCTGCAAGCCCCATCTCCTCCAGAGATGGACCTTGCGGCTTGGACTCTTCCGCTGTGCTTGCGGGAACCGAGAAGTCTCCAAGCCCCATCTCCTCCAGAGACGGACTTTGTGACTTGGACTCTTCTGCTGTGCTTGCGGGAACCAAGGTGGCTGCAAGCTCCACCTCCTCCAGAGACGGACTTTTCAGCCTGGACTTGTCAGCTTCTATACGCTTGTGAGCCATTTACCTAAGATAAATCTCTCTCTCTCTCTCTAAATATCTATCTATCTATCTATCTATCTATCTATACCTTGCTGGGGTTTTTTTGTGTGTGTTTCTCTAGAGAACCCAATCTAACACAGACAGCAAGCCTTGCAAAAACATTCTCAGAAATGCTATTCCAATGGTAATCAGGATGTGAAGCAAGGAGTATGAAAATAAGAATGGTCCACAACATATTTTTTTTTTCAAGTAAGAAACTGTGGCCTAAGCCCAAACACTAGTACATGTACAGAACTTTCCTCTATCCTATGAAAACAAGTAAAATCTTTACATAAGTAAAATTTTACACAAGTAAAATTTAACTGACGATAATTCAAAAATGGTGGCAGAAGTATATTGACAGAGAACTTCCAGAAATCCAAACTAGATTCAGAGGAGGACATGGAACGAGGGCTATCACTGCTGATGTCAGATGGATCTTGGCTCAAAGGAAAGAATACCAGAAAGATGTTTATTTGTGTTTTATTGACTATACAAAAGCATTTGATTGTGTGGATCATAACAAATTATGGATAACATTGAGAAGAATGGGAATTCCAGAACACTTCATTGTACTTATGAGGAACCTGTACATAGACCAGGAGGCGGTCATTCAAACAGAAAAAGGGAACACTACATGGTTTAAAATCAATAAGGGAGCTCGTCAAGATTGCATCCTTTCCCGATACTTATTCAATCTGTATGCTGAGCAAATAATCTGAGAAGCTGGACTATATGAAGAGGAACGTGGCGTCAGGATTGGAGGAGGAATAATTAACAACCTATGATACACTGATAACACAACTTTGCTTGCTATAAGTGAGGATGACTTGAAGTATTTATTGATGAAGATTGAAGAATGCATTCTGCAGTATGGATTACATCTCAATATAAAGAAAACAAAAATCCTCACCACTGGGCCTATAAGCAACATTATGATAAATGGAGAAAAGATTGAAGTTGTTAAAGACTTCACATTGCTTGGTTCTACAATTGTCGCCAATGGAAGCAGTAGTCAGGACATCAGATAATGTATGGCACTGGGCAAATCATCTGCAAAAGATTTCAAGTGCTGAAGAGCAGTGGATTTGTTTGTTTGTTTTTATAATAAAGAATATATGTTACATAATTATACAGAATTAGACAAAGAGTTCATTTTAAACATCATGGGTATGAAAAGGAAAGATGATGCTTGTAGAATTGATTATACTGCAATATGAAGAGCAAAGATGTCTTTTTGAGGACTAAGGTGCACCTGACACAAGCCATAATATTTCAATGGCCTCATAGGCATGTGAGAACGGGACAATGATTAAGGAAGACTGAAGAAGAATCCATGCTTCTTCTGGCAAAGAATGCTGTAAGTACCATGGACTGCTAAAAGAACTGACAGATCTGTCCTGGAGGAAGTGCAGCCAGAATGTTCCTTGGAAGCCAAAACGGCCATACGTCATCTTACATATTTTGGTTATGTTGTCAGAAGGGACCATTCCCTGGAGAAGTAAGTCATGCTTGGTAAGGTGGAGGGTCGACGAAAGAGGGGAAGGCCCTCAACAAGATGGATTGACACTGTGTGAGTGGTGATGGGCTCGAGTATAGCAAGAATCATGGAGCTGTCTCAGGATCTCGTAGTGTTTTGTTCTGCTGTGCATAAGGTTGCTAAGAGTCACAGACAACTGGACGGCACTTAACAACAACAACGTTAACACCTTGACTCTATTTCATCTGGGAGGCATTTGGTTTTGGGGAAAAAAAAAACTCACTGCCATCGAGTAGGATCCAACTCATAGCAACTTTTCCTTGGGTTTCTGAGGTGGTATAACTATGGAAGTAGATTGCCTAACCTTCCTTCCTTCCATGGAGTGGCCTGTGGGTTTGAACTGCCAGCTTTCTGGTTAGCAGTCAAATGCCTTTTGCACTATGCCACCACAGTTCCTCCTCTTAATTACATCAAATAAACAGTCTTTCACCTCTATTTCCCCTCCTTGGGTTTCTGAGGCAGTATCGCTACAGAAGTAGATTGCCTGCTCTTCCCTCCCAGGAGTGGCTGGTCGGTTGGCACCACCAGGCTTCTGGTTAGCAGTCAAATGCTTTAGGTACTATACCACCAAAATTTCCCTATTTCTGTCACTTAAATTAATTTCTTTTCACACAATACCTTTCCACACACAGTGAAAATAATCTGGAAAACAATAAACTCCAAAAACCACATTCTGGGGTTCTTAATCAAATATTTCAATGAAAATAAAAAATGGTTTTGACACCTGTTGAACTGTTGTTGTTAGGTGCCTGTGAAGTCGTTTCCGACTCACAGCGACCCCATGCACAGCAGAATGAAACACCGTCCAATCTGGTGCCAGCTCCATTCTTGCTATACTTGAGCCCGTTGTTGCAGCCACCATGTCAATCCATCTCGTCAAAGGCCTTCCCCAATTTCGTCAACCCTCCACATTACCAAGCATGACATCCTTCTCCAGGGAATGGTCCCCTCTGAAAACATGACCAAAATAGGCGAGACAAAGTTTGGCCATCCTCGCTTCCAAGGAGCATCTCGGCTGCACTTCCTCCAGGACAGTTCTGTTAGTTCTTTTGACAGTCCATGGTACCTTCAGCGTTTTTCGCCAGCACCACAACTCAAAAGCATCAACTCTTCTTCAGTCTTCCTTATTCATTGTCCAGCTCTCACATGCATATGAGGTAATTGGAAATATGGCCTGTGTCAGACACACCTTAATCCTCAAGGAGACATCCTTGCTCCTCAGCACTTGAAAGAGTTCCTTCACAGCCAACCTGCCTAGTGCTACACATCGTCTAATGTCCTGACTGCTGCCTCCATTGGCCTCAATTGTAGAACCAAGCAATGTGATTTCTTTAACAACCTCAATCTTTTCTCCGTTTATCGTGATTCTGCTTATTGGTCCAGTTGTGAAGATTTTTGTCTTCTTTATATTGAGATGTAATCCATGCTGCAGACTATGTTCTTCAATCATCATCAGTAAGTGCCTCAAGTTATCTTCACTTTCAGCAAGTAAAGTTGTATCATCAGTGTATCTCAGGTTGTTAATGGTTCTTCCTCCAATCCTGATGCCATGTTTTTCTTCATATAGTCCAGTTTCTCAGATTATTTGTTTACCATATAGATTGAATAAATATGGGGAAAGGCTACAACCCTGACACACTCCCTTCTTGAATTTAAACCAAGTAGTGTACCCTTGTTCCATTCAAATGACAGTCTACTGGTCAAAGTACAGGTTCCTCATGAGTATAATCAAGTGTTCAAGAATTCCCATTCTTCTTAATGTTATCCATAATTTGTCATGATGCACACAATCAAATGCCTTTGCATAGTCAATAAAACTCAAGTGAACATCTTTCTGGTACTCTTTGCCTTGAGCCAAGATCCATCTGACAGCAGCTATGATATCCCTTGTTCCACGTCCTCTTCTGAATCCAGCTTGCACCTCTGCAAGTTCTCTGTCAATATACTGCTGCAAACGTTTTTGAATTATTTTCAGTAAGATCTTACTTGCGTGCGATATTAATGATATTGTTCTATAATTTCCACTTTCTGTGGGATCACCTTTCTTTGGAATGGGTACAAATATGGATTACTTCCAGTAAGTTGGCCAGGTAGCTATCTTCCAAATCTCTTGGCATAACTGAGTGAGTGCCTCCAATGGGGCATCCATTTGTTGAAATATCTCAATGGGTATTCCATCAAATAGTAGAGCCTTGTTCTTCACCAATTACTTCATTGCAGCTTCAACATCTTCCTTCAGTACCATTGGTTCTAGATCATATGCCACCTCCTGAAATGGATAAAGATTGACCAGTTCTTTTTGGTACAGTGACTCTGTGTATTCTTTCCATCTTCTTTTGATGTTCCCTGCATCATTCAATATTTTGTCCTTAGAATCTTTCAATATTGCAACTTGAGGCTTAAATTTTTTCCTCATTTCTTTCAGCTTGAGAAATGCCGAGTATGTTCTTCCCTTTAGGTTTTTTAACTCCAGGTCTTTGCACATTTCATTATAGTAATTGGCTTTGTCTTCTAGAGCTGTTCTTTGAAATCTTCGGTTCAACTCTTTTAACTTGTCATTTCTTCCATTTGCTTTAGCTACTCTCTACTCAAGGTCAAGCTTCAGAGTCTCTTCTGTCATCCATTTTGGTCTTCTCTTCTCTTGTTTTCTCTTTAGTGACCTCTTGCTTTCTTCATGGATGATGCTCTTGGTGTCATTCCACAATTCTTCTGGTTTTTGGTCATTGGTGTTCAATGCTTCAAATCTGTTCTTTAGATGATCTCTAAATTCAGGAGGGATATTTTCTAGATCATACTTTGGCTCATGTGGACTTGTTTTAATTGTCTTTAACTTCAAGTTGAACTGGCATATGAGCCTTTGATGGTCTGTTCCACAATCAGTTCCTTGCCTGGTTTTGGCTGAAGATATTGAGCTTCTCCATCACCTCTTGCCACAGATGTAGTCAATCTGATTCCTGTGTGTTCCATCTGGTGAAGTCCACATGTACAGCTGCCGTTGTGTTGTTGAAAAAAGGTGTTTGCAATGAACAAGTGTTTGGTCTTGCAAAATTCTACTGTGTGAGTTCCAGCATTATTTCTTTTGCCATGGCCAAATTTTTCAACTACCGGCGATTCTTCTTTGTTTCCAACTTTTGCATTCCAGTCACTAGTGATAATTAACACATCCTGATTGTATGTTCTGTCACTTTTAGACTGCAGATGTTCATAAAATTCTTCAGTTTCCTCAACTTTGGCTTTGGTAGCTGGTGCATAAATTTGAATAATAGTATTAACGGGTCTTCCTTGTAGGTGTATGGATATTATCTTATGACTAACAACATTGTAATTCAGGACAGATTTTGACACATCCTTTGTGACGATGAATGCCATGCCATTCCTCTTTGAACTGTCATTCCCGGAATCGTAGATTATGTGGTTGTCTGTTTCAAAATGGCCAAAACCAGTCCATTTCAGCTCTAATGGCCAGGATATCAATCTTTATGAGTTCCAATTCATTTTTGACATCTTCCAACATTCCTAGATTCATACTTTGTATATTTCATGTTCTGATTATTAATGGATGTTTGCAGCTGTTTCTCCTCAATTTGAGTGGTGCCACATCAGTAAATGGAGGTCTCGAAAGCTTTACCTTATCCATATGAATAAGGCTATTTTACTCTACTAATGCAGCTCTTCCCCAGTCCTACTTTGAGACCTCTCTAAGCGAAGTGACTCACCTTCCTCCTCTGTATTGGACAATGCTTTCAGACTATTCATATAGTTGTGCAGTAACATACCAGATGTTAGTGTTTCTCTACTGATACTACGTATCAGACATAGTGTTTCTCTACTATTCATAAGGTTTTCCCTGGCCAATTCTTTGAGCAGTGGATGGCTTCCTCCCTCTTCCTAGTCTGTCTCAGTCTGCAAGCCGGGCTGATACCTGTGTATCAGGTGCACCCCACTGGGTTTGAAACACCAGTGGCACAGCCTCAAGATTCACAGCAACACGTCACCACAGTAGGACAAACCGACAGACAAGTTTGTCTCCTTTAGCTGTTGGAAACCTCTCCTCTCCAACCACCCTTACCTGGATCCCTGCGGCTGACTCCTCCATCTGTTCCCATCCCCGTTACCTTTTCTATCCTCTTCCTGCCTTCCTGCCTCACTGCTTGTGGGGCATAGCTTGGTTTCCCTCTCCTCACCTGGATCCCTGTGGCTTACTCCTCGATCTGTTCTGGTCCCCTTTCGGTCACTTTAAATATCCAAAATTGCCCCCTGTCAAATTAGGATTAGTCAATTATTCCAGGATGGTGAGAATTCATCTCAAGTGTTTGGTCATGGAGAAGCCCATCATGCTTTGTAAAGTAGAGGCAACAAAAAAGAACAAGACCCTTAACAAGATGGACTGACAAAGTTGAACCAAAATTCTGAGACATAGCAAAAATTGTGAGGATGGTATAGGACTGAGAAGTGTTTTGTTCTGATGTACATAGGATCACTATAAGTCAAAACTAATCAATGGCACCTGACAACACCAACTACAATCATGCATAATGTTATAAATGAACAAATTCATAACACTAAAACCCACCAGCCACACCTCGGCAGGAAGGTTGGGCAATCTACTTCCGTAGTGATGTCGCCTCAGAAACCCAAGGAGGGGTGGCTATAAGTAGGATCTGACTCTGCAGCAGTGCATTTGGTTTTTGGTTTTGAATTAATACATGTTAAAAATTGTTTAGACTTCACTTTGATAGTTTCTTCTCTTTTATTCTCTTAAAAACTTCAAAGCTTCTGTCTTATAACAAACGTATTTATCCCACTGATCACTACGAAATATGTCTCCCACATTTTTCAATCAATATAGATTATTCTAGTGTCAATAACCACATATCATTTCATGACTAACTAGTTCGTGGCTCATAATTTGCTCAGGAATCAGGAAAAATATTTGCTGGAACAATTGTTCTTTGTGCATAGAGCAACTAATTTACTGTTGGAAGTAAACATCCATCCACGTTCTATCTCAGAGAGTGTAGGAAAAAGGAATATAAATTCCAAGGAGTCAGCAAAAAGTATATGAAAGTCCAAAATCTTGGAAACAAAGGAAGAAGATGGCTATGAGAATAAATTTCACATAACACAAATTTGAGGAACTTTCTTCTGCTTTCTCTAATTTTATTTCTAAAAGGATGGAATTGGGAGAGAAGTAAAGCATTAACATTGAAAATAATGTTCTGGCCCCTTAGGGTACAATAGACAAAATGACATTACAGTTGTATTTCAGGTAAAAAGAAAATTGGGAAATGAATCAAATTTTATGATTATGGTGTATTATGACAAATTTGTTCTCTAGTTTTCTTCTGCTTATTTGGATATATTATATCATATTTTGCTATAAGGTCTCCCACAAAAAATCTAGATGTTTCAGCAATGAGAAATAAGATAATGAAAGTATACTTTTGAGACATTTTAGACTCAGGAAGTTTAATAAAGCTTATTTATTAAAATATTAATAATAAATAAGTTGATCAGTGTAATTAACTGTGGTGAAACCTACTTTTGGTGTGAATGGTCAAAGCAAAAGCTGTCTTCTTGAATAACATAAAATACACTACTAGCAATAAAATAAAACATCCTAAAATTCTCATATCTCACAGTGAAGTTGGAGTAGATTATGTTTTCCTTTGGAGTTGTGTCCTGAAATGTTATCCCAATATAACTGTATGATATGGTTTGATTTATATTTGCAAAGATTCTTCTTCTTCTTCTTCTTTTTCTTTTTTAAAGATTATGAAATTCATTTATAACTGAAAGCATAAAGCCTATTACAAAATAATTGTAGCAATGATTTCAAGTCTAAAGAAATAATGAACATTATGGAAAAAATTGCTACTCACATTGGCACTTATTTTAAAGTAAGTAAGTAGGAAAACATGTTTTTTGGCTTGGATAATCTGACTAGTTTAGTTTAGTGCATTGCACACAGGATGTGTAAAATAAATAGCCTGTGGAAATAAATTATACCTCATGTTATGTTTCCTCTTAAACTTTCAGGTTTTTTTTTTTTTTAAGATTAAAATAAAAAAAATCCAACTTTAAAATTTTCTTTCATTTTTTAGGGAATTAAATGTTTATTAAGAAACTTCTAAATGAAAAGATATGCATTTTTATTAAAATCTCAAATCAAAATATTATAGAGACCCTATATACAGCAGAAAACTACACTGCCATCCTCATAATCCTTGCTATTCTTGAGCCCATTGTTGCAGCCATTGTGTCAATCCTTCTTGTTGAGAGTCTTCCCCTCTTTCACTGACTCTTTACCTTTCCAAGCATGATACCTTCCTCCAGGGAATGGTCCCTTCTGATAACATAACCAAATTTGGTGAGACAAAGTCTGGTCATTCCAGATTCTAAGGAGCATTCCAGTTGTACTTCTTCCAGGACAGATTTGTTTGTTCTTCGGGCAGTCCATGTTATTTTGAGTATTCTTCACCAATACCACAATTGAAATGCGTCAACTGTTCTTCAGTCTTGCTTATCAATTATCCAGCTTTCGTGTGTATATGAGGCAGTTTAAAATACCATGGCTTGGGTTAGGTTCAACTTAATCTTCAAAGTGACATCTTTGCTCTTCAACATTTTAAAGAGATCTTTTACAGCAGATTTGCCCATTGCAATAAGATGTCTGATTTCTTGACTGCTGCTCTCATAGGTAGGAGCGCTGGTGGTGTAGCACTTATGGCATTTGACTGTTAATCACAAGGTTAGGGATTCAAACCTACCAGCCAGTCCTCAGAAATAAGGTTGGGCAATCTACTTCCATAGTAAAACCGCCTCAGATACCCTAGGAGGGTTCGCTATGAGTCAGATCTGACTCTACAGCGGTGAGTTTTGAGCTTTCATAGATGTTGATTGTGAATTCAAATAAAATGAAATAGGACACTTGGTGGCATATTTGTTAAAATGCTTGGCTGGTAACAGAAAATTCAAACCCACCAGCTGTTCCATGGGAAAAAATGTGACAGTCAGCTTCTATAAAGATGACAGACTTGGGAACTTTAAGGGACAGATCCATTCTGACATATAGGATCACTATGAGTCATATTCTATGCAACAGCAATAGGTTTGGGGTTGGCTTTATGGATTTAAAATTTGGTGTGAGGAAAGCAGCTTGGTTTTTTCCCCCTTATTTTCATGATTTTTAAAAATATTCTAATGATTATCTGATTTATATGTTTACATATTAATGTATTTTTTAGAATAGGCTGCCAAAACTATTTCAGAACGTTATTTCCAAATTTCATTTATTATTTCCACTTTTTAACATTTACTTTTTTAATAGAAAGTTTTACTAATTCTTGAGACACCAAAAACTTGCTGAGATCATGGCTTTATATCATGCCTGATGATAAACAGTGTTTATGCTGCTAGATAAAATATAATGTCTGTTTTCAACCTTATTATCTTTTGAACTTTAGAAAATCTCTAATTAGCTGACAACCTCTTCCTGTCTTCTGAAATAAAGAGGCAATGCTTCATGTAACCTTTAAAGTCCTTATAGAATAAGATCATTAATAATCAATGTCCATATTTTAATATACTCACTTGCACACTAGGCGTGGTGGAAAGAAAAAGCAAGACCAATAAAGATATTTATGATGTTTTGGAACAGAAAATGTTGACCGATCATTTAAACGTGTGGCTTAAATCTCTTTTATATGTATGAAGATCCATACCAAGTACATATTTGATGTTGTTGTTGTTGTTAAGCGCCATCGAGTCATTTCCGACTCATAGCGACCCCATGCACAGCAGAACGAAACA
>NW_006921838.1:314599-321570 GCF_000298275.1 Orycteropus afer afer
ACAATGCTGTCAGTGATAGGATAATATCCATATGCCTACAAGGAAGACCCGTTAATATCACTGTTATTCAAATTTATGCCCCAACCACCAAAGCCACATATTTGATAGCTTTATTAATTAAATTTCTTGGAAAAGCTTGAGATAGATTAAATATATTGAGTGAGGAGAGTATAGTAAAAACTTCTATTACAAGAAGGAGAAAGGGAAAACATTGGATTCTCTCCAACCACCATCTGCTGTCAGTTTCAGCTTCATCTATAAAACATATTTAAACAGCTAAGTGATGTGAAGGTTATATGTAACTTTTTCTGTTTGCAAACAGCCTTCGGGGAAGATTGAGTTGGGGATGACTCAAAATTTAGTGATCTGAAATGTTCATAAGAAGTAATAGAGATATTATAGAGAAATCCAAGTTTGATATAATATCTATGTGCTTCAATTCTTCATCCATAAATTGGAGTTATAAGATTCCCAGTTTTCTACTGTTGTTCAGTGGCTTAAATGAATTAAATTTTCTAAAACACTCAGAAGAATGATAGTCACATAAGCCCAAAAAACAAATTCATTACTATCAAGTGATTCCAACTTACAGGGATATTATAGGACAGAGAAGATCTGACCCATAACTTTCCCAAGGTTGTCATCTTTATGGAAATAGACATCCACATCTCTCTCCTGTGAAGCAACTGATGGGTTTGAACCATGACCGATCTTTTGATTAGTAGCTGTGTTTGACTGGGTTCTCTAGAGAAACAAAACCAGTAAAGCTTATATATAGAGAGAAAGAGAAATTTATCTTATGAAAATGGCTCACACACTTATAGAAGCTGGCAAGTCCCAAGTTCTTGTTCAAATGTCAAGCTGAAGGCTTTTTCAGAATCACACGCCTGAAGGAGCTGAGGCGCTTAAGGTTGACAGGCAGTATACTGGCTGTTGACTCAATGAATGATGAATCCAAGATCTCCAGGCTGAAAGGTGGATTGTTCACTCATGGACAGTTGTAAGCAGCACAACAGAATCCTGATCCATCGAAGAGTGTCTCTTTTCCCAGAATGCCCATAAATATACTGGAAGCAGGCCACGCCCCTAGGGAAACTCCCTTTCAACAGATTGGCTGCTCAAAACATATACATCTGATCTCATCATGGGAATAACCACATCACCACTGCTTAAATCACACAGAATTGTGGTCCAGCCAAGTTGACACATAGCTCCAACTATCACAGTAGCCAAGTACTGCACCATCAGGATTCCTCCTAGTCACATAAGAATGAACATGTTATCATGTGTTGTTCTACTCAATTCTCACTGTGGACTTAGTTCTTCTCTGAACTATAACTCTACTTTTAAAGAAACATAAACATGAATATCACTCTTGAAAGAAAGGCTGAAATCATTGTTATTTTTAAGTAATTCATAGAGTCCCTTTTGCCTCACTAGTGAACTATAAAATCTTAATACCATATCTCCAATGTCTAGAATATGGCACATATCTACATAGATAATAAATGCTTTCATTCAATCATGTGAATTATTTTGTAGCTTGAATTATATCTGTCACAAATATAGTCTTATTCTCTATCAAATTTCAACTCTTGTATTTCCATATAACTAAGGAAGTTTGGGCAATCCTACTTCCGTAGTGATACTGCCTCGGAAACCCAAGGAGGGGTCGCTATGAGTCGGGGCCGACTCGACGGCACATAACAACAACAACAACATACATATATAATTTCCATGTAGCGATAGAGTGTAGTATAAACAATTCTACAAACATCATCTTTCCTTTTCATATCCATGATGTTGAAAATGAACTCTTTGTCTAACTTTGTATAATTATATAACATACAATCTTTATTATAAAGACAAACAAACAAATCCACTGCCATCAAGTCAAGTCCAACTCATAGCGACCCCCATTATGTTTCTGGGGGGTAAATCTTTAGGGAAATAGATTGCTCAGTCTTGCTTCTGCAGACTGGCTGGCATATAGCCCAAGGAAAGAAAGAACAAAATAACTAAAATAATGAATTAAAAAGCAGTAGATAATTCATAAAATTTCAAATTTGAGCCCAAAGACATAGAGAGACACAATTTATTGGAGACATTTTTCTTGAAAGAAAGGCATCATTATAAATTCAGCCATCTCTTCTACATCCAAATCCAATTCTCTATGTTTACAAAGAAATTTGGTATTTTTTTAAGATTAAAATTAGTGTTAAATATACCCCATAAACATGCAAATAATGAACATGTCTTACAATTTTCTTCACATTCTTATCAAATCTTGGTCAAACATTCCAATTTCTTTAAGCATAAGTTTCCATATTTAAAAATGAAAATTTTGAACAAGTTCAATTTTTTTAAGCTTTGGATTTGAATTTTACATGATGAAGTCATTATTTCAGAGACCCAAGGTAAAAAGTGAGAAAAAATAATGAGCATTCTCTTATATGTATAATCTTGGCACATCTACACTTGTACATAGTGACCTTTATATACATACAATACAATAAAACATTGCCAGGTCCTGCATCATTTTCACAAATATTGCTGTGTTTGAGCTCATAGGTGCAGTCACTATGTCAATCCACTTCATTAAGAGTCTACTTCTTTTTCACTGACCCTCTACTTTATCAAGCATGATAGTGATTGAACCTCCTGATGGACGTGATGAAGTAAGTGAGAAAAGATCTCTCCATATTTGCTTTGAAGTTGAATTCTGGCTATACTCTCTCAAAATCTTATTTGTTTATTCTTCTGGAAGTGTATGGTATATTCAATATTCTTGAATATTTTAATATAATTCAAATGCATCAATTCTTTTTTATCTTCTTTTTATCCCTTGTCCAATTTTCACATGTGTATAAGGTGATTGAAAAGACCATGATTTGGGTCAGATGCACCTTAGTTATTATAGTTATATCTTTGCTTTTTAATACTTTAAAAATTATTTTGCCACAAATTTGCCCAATGGAATATTTCATTTGATTTATTGACTACTGCTTCCATGGGTGTTGATTGTTGATCCAAGTAGAATAAACTCCTTGGTAACTCCAATTTCTTCATCATTTATTATGATGTTGTTTATGAGCCCATTTGTGAGAATTTTCCTTTCCTTCATGTTCAAGCATAATCTGTACAGAAGGTTGTAGTCTTTTACCTTCATCAGTAAGTGCTTCAAGCCATCTTTATTTCTGGCAACTAAGCATGTGTAGATACTTATTGAAGGTTGTTAACGAATCTTACTCTGATCTGGATTCTTCTTCACATAGCTCAGCTTCTCAGACTATTTTGCTCAATGTACAGATTGAATAAGTGAATTGAAAGGATATATGCTGACATACCTTTTTCTACTACTTATTGTTTAATTCAATTTCAAGTAAAGCACAAGTCATAATTATTTTCATTTGTACAATTAGAACTGAGATGAAGCATTTAATAATATCTTTTATTAAAAAATAAATAATTTTTTTCAGGGGAAATATATTATGATAACACAATTCTGTACCTACTCAATTGTACTAATGTCACAAGTACATTTTGGTTTCAGCCTATGATCTAACTCAGTAGATGAAGGTATGTTATATAGCAAAATATGCCTAGGCTTTGGTTTCTGACTAATATATGTTTAAATATTCATTCTACCACTTTCTAGATGGTAAATTTGGATAGAATATTTTAGCTCTGTTTTTAACTTTCTCAAAATCTAAAGTGAAAATAATACCAACATCAACACTTTGGAATTAAAAGTAATTAAAATTTTAATTTCTGGCACATAGTACCTATTCAAAATATACTGGTCTATCTCTGCTTAGAATTATTGCACCACACAGTGGTTAAATGCTCAGCTGCTAAGCAGGTCAGAATTTTTAATCCACCAGATGCTCCATAAAAGAAAGATGTGGCAGACTTTTGCTGTAAAGATTACTGCTTTGGAAACTATATGGTAACATTCTACTGTGTTCTACTATGAGTCAGAATCAACTCAATGGCAATAAGTCTGCTTCAGGTAATTAGAATTATTATACATTGACTTTTAATTCCACCATGCTATTCTCAGCAAATCATGTTTTTAAAGATAAATAAAACTTTAAAATAGTCATCAGGTCTAAACCACTTCTTCAATTAAAAATATTATTTATGGAGTTCCAATAAGATGGCGGAATAGGCAGAAAGACAGCACAGACCCACTTCAACAAAGAAAAGGGGAACCAATTAACACAGATACAGAAGATAATCCTGGATCCATAAACCTTGAAGTGAAGGATATAGAAGTGGACTAAACTAGCAGAAGAATTTGTATGAAAACACCAAAAATGGAGACATATGGAACTGCGGTCTGGTAGTGATCCTGATAGCACAGACAGCTTAGATATTGGCCAATGGTGGTAGGACCTAAGAATTAACCTAAAAATTGGCCCTGCTAGCCAGGGACTGCACGGAGGACTGCTCCGGTGGCTGAGGAATAAAAGAAGAAGCAGCTAGGAGGAGGCCGGCTGAGCTGTGGACTTTTCTCTGTCTGGAGGGCAAAGCCATTTTGAATGTTTACAAGCAGCTTGACTATTTTGGACATTTAAAGTGACAGCATTCTCCCAGATTCCAGGGACTTAAGAACAGGCTCCACTTGCTGGGAAGCCCAAGGCATTCCAGACCTGGATGACTGGAAATGTGAGACATTCTCATTGTTACCCTTTTACCCAACACCTTCTTGGTGAATGGAGGTGAGGCCATCCCTAACTCACACCCACCTTCTGGGTCAGCAGGAATTCCATCCCAGTCTGTGTGCTTGGACGGAGCCTAGGTGTCCTGCCTCACCTTGTCCCATTTTTTTTCTTTTTTCTAATTTTCAGTTTGTTTGTTTTTGTCTGTTTTAAAACTATTACTATTATCATTACTTTTGTCCTTTTTTACTATTATTCTTTATTCTTCCCCTCCCAGGTTATAACTTGCAGCTTTTTTTCTTTTCCCTGTTCCTGGTTGCAATTTTTTTTCCTTCTCATGGTTAACCCCATTGCTTGTTTTTCTTCTTTCATTTTTCCTATTTTTTCTTCATTATTCTCCTTCTCTAACTTGTTTCTCTTATTGCCCTCTCTCCTAATATTGCAGGTTTTTTTTTTTTTTTTTTTTTTTTTTAATTTTGCTTCATTTTTTTTCCCTTTTTTTGGTTACTGTTCTGGTGTGATTACATGATGTATTTTTTGTCCAGTTGAATTTACTTTTTTGATGGTTAGCCAATTGTTATTTTTGTCTAATTAAGTGGAAGACAGCAACAGTCCCATATGAAAAAACTACACCTACACCTCCTGTAGCTTCACTTACTGAGTAAGAGCCACCACCTCTTTCTCCACCAATGGACCAATGATAAACAACCACCAAGAAGAGACTAACTCAGCCATTGGCTGCTCTTCAAAAACAGTTAACAAAGATCTAAATACAACAATACCATAAAGTCTCAGAGAAAATAGACCATCACAGTCCACACAAAAATCAAGATAAAGTGGTAGAAACAAGGGAGGAGAATACAGACCCAGAACACATCCCTGAGGAAGAAGCAGCATTGAAACACTCTGATAAGGAATTCAAAAGAATTATCTATGGGTATCTCCAAAGGATTGAGAAACAGACCAAGGAAAACACAGACAAAACCCTAGAAGAATTTTGGAAGAAAATGTAAGAACAAAATGATAAAATAAATGAAAAATTAGAAATGATTCTACATCTACAGATAGAAATCCAGAAGATTAATACTAAATTGTCAGAATTAGATAACACATTGAATGGGCAAAGGAATAGAACTGATGCAATGGAAGACAGAATTAATGAGATTAAAGACAAATACCTGAATACTTCTTTGGAAAGGAATCAATCAGGAAAAAGATCAAAACAAAACCTAGAAAGCCTAAGGTTCACATGGGATACCATCAAAAGGAATAACCTACGTGTCATTGATATTCCAGAACAGGAAGAGAAAAATAAACCCACTGAGAAAATTGTCCAAGAATTGTTGGAGAAGAACTTCCCTGATATGAGGAAAGATGAGAATATATCCATTCAGGAAATCCAATGAAGCCTAACAGGATAGACCCCAAAAGAAAATCACCAACACATGTCATTATCAAATTTATCTAAACCAAAGACAAAGAAAGAATCCTGAAAACAGCATGGGAAAAACAAAAAGTTACTTACAAAGGACAACTAGTAAGAATAAGCTCTAATTTCTCAGCAGAAACCATGCAAGTAAGAAGGCAATGGGATGATATATATAAAACCCTGAAAGAGAAAAATTTTCAACCGAGAATTATATAGCCGGCAAAATTGTCCCTCTAATATGATGGTGAAATTAGGAGATTTCCAGATAAGCAGAAACTCAGGGAATTTGTTAAAACCAGACCAACCTTAAAAGAGATACTAAAGGGAGTCTTTTGACAGAGAAACAAAAATAGCAAATAACAACCGACCATTAATACACAGGATGACATAACTCAGAAACCACAGGTATGGACATATCCAAAGTAAAATATGCCTACAAGATTGCAAACAGGGAACCAGAGACATCAATTGGCAAGTGAGGACTACTACAAATCAAAAAGAGGGAAAATACTGTGTAGTTATAGAACTTCTAAATGGTGAGGAAGTCAAGAGAGTTGCAAGATAAAATGGACTGTTCTAATCTCAGGGGAAAAAAAATATATAAATCATAGAGTAACCTCAAAGAAAAATGATAAACCTTCACATCACAATAAAAAAGAGGGCAAGCACAAATATTCAGCAAATATTAAAGCAACAGCAACAAAGAAAATGATAACATGATGCATAAATATAATTAGCTCAGCACAGAAAATAATATGGAACAAAGAAACCAGGGACACCATGAAAAAACACATAACAAAATGACAGCAATTAATTCATACTTGTCAATAATTACATTGACTGTTAATGGATTAAATGCACCACTCAAGAGATGGAGA
>NW_006921838.1:323421-324759 GCF_000298275.1 Orycteropus afer afer
AATTGCTGAAAAAGAAATAAGGAAATCAATACCATTTACAATAGCTACTAAAAAAAATAAAGTACTTGGAAATAAATCTCACCAGGGACACAAAAGACCTATACAAAGAAAACTATAAAAAACTACTTTAAGAAACCATAAGAGATCTACATAAATGGAAGAACATCCCATGCTTGTGAATAGAAAGATTGAACATTGTGAAAATGTCAACTCTATCCAAAGGAATATGCACATTCAATGCAATCCCAATCCAGATCCCATTAACATTCTTTAATGATATGGAAAAACCAATCATTAACTTTATATGGAAAGGAAAGAGACCTCAGATAAGCAAAGCACTATTGAAGAAGAAGAACACAGTAGGAGGTATCACACTGCCAGATATCAAAACCTACTATACAGCCACAGTAGTCAAAACTTCCTGGTATTGGTATAATGAGAGACACATAGTCCAAGGAAATAGAATTGAGAACCCAGAAATAGATCCATTGACATATGATCAGCAGATTTTTTACAAAGGACTGAAATCCATTAAATGGGGAAGATAATGTGTGTTTAATAAATGGTGCTGGCAAAACTGGATATTCATTTGCAGAAAAATGAAACAAGAACTGTACTTCACACCATAAGCAAAAGCTAACCCCAGGTGGATCAAAGACTTAAATGTGAAATCTAAAATTATATAGTTCCTCAATGAAAAACTAGGGGCAAATATAGGAGCCCTGATATATGGTATAAATAGATGAACAAGCACAACCCATAAAGCACAAACAGCAGAAGAGAAACTAGATGAATGGGAACTTCTAAAAATTAAATTTTTATGTGCTTCCAAAGACTTCTCCAAAAGAGTCAAAAGAAAACCTACAGGTTGGGAAAAAAAAAAAAAAAAAAATTGGCAATGACATATCTGACAAGGGACTTATCTCTAGAATTTATAGAAAACTCCACCTCAATAATAAAAAGGCAAATAATCCAATTAAATAGGCAGAACACATGAATAGACACTTCACCAAGGAGGATATTCAGGTGGCCAACAAACATGAAGAAATGCTCATGATCATTAGCTATTACAGAGATGCAAATCAAAACAAAATGAGATACCATCTTGCTCCAGGACTAGCAGCAAATTTCAACAAGACAGAAAATAACAAATGCTGGTGAGGATGTGGAGAGAATGGGACTCTCATGCACTACTAGTGGGACTGTAAAATGGTACAACCACTGTGGAAAGTAATATGGCAATTCTGTAAAAAGTTGGAATTAGGAATACCATTTGGCCCAATTATTCCATTACTAGGTATGTATCCTAAAGAAGTGAGAGCCATGAGAAGAACAGAC
>NW_006921838.1:325030-327825 GCF_000298275.1 Orycteropus afer afer
TGGCATTGAGGAAGAGGAAGACATAGAGAGGTACATGGGAGGTATAGACAACAAAGATGAACCCTTTTGCACATACAGTACTGTGTTGTCAGTGAAGGTAAACATGGGTATATGGGTGGATAGATGTGTGGACAGGCTGAACTATTAGGTATGTCTATGAAGTGGGGAGTGTACTCAAGACCATGTATAGGGTTGGCAGACAATGGTCCTATAATTGTATTTGTATGATCTGAATTCCCAGGTATTTAGTGGAGCTGACAAGGGACAAGGTTGTAGTCACTTCTTGGTCACAACCATCCACCCAGAGGGACCAAGTAGTTGAACCTGTGGGCTCAGAATCATAGTCACAGGGGACATCCAGCTCAATCAGCATAACATACCACACAAAACATTGTTCCACCTCATACTTTGGCAAGTAGCGACTGGGATCTTTAAAGTTTGCAAGCAGCCATCTAGATGTAATGATGGGTCTCTCCTCATCCAGAGCAAAGAAGAATGAAAAAACCAAACCTTCATGGGAACAATTAGTCCTAGCGACTGGTATACACCATGCAATTCTCAGCCTATACTACTATGAGACCAGAAGAACTAGACGGTGCCTGGCTACCACTGTCAATCACTCAGGGGGATCTATGTAGGAGATCCTGGATAGAGAGGGAGAAAAATGTGTAACAAAACTCAAAATCATTTGAAGAAAAAGGGGGGCGGGCAGTTTGGCTGGTCTCATGGAGACTGTTGGAATCCCTGAGCCTATGGCCCCTAGCTGCCCTTCAGGACTGGAATTGAACTCTGTGGCTTTCAGCCAAACAGAAGACAGGCATATGACTTGTACCTGAGGTAGATACACTCCTTGGAGAGATCAATCATGGGGAAAGAAGTCCTGTTTATGCACAGGGAGACAGCTCAGGGGGCAGGAGTGCATGGAGGGATGGACATAGAGAAGAGGAGGAAGTGGGAAGGGAGCTGTTGCATTGTGGTAAATTGTAGTCAATGTCATGAGACAAAGTGTATGTGAACTGCTTTATGGAAAATGAATTTGTCCTGTAAATTTTCACCCAAATCACAATAAAAAGATCAAAAAATGTTATTTATGGATTACATAAGTCAGTCACAGAAGGACAAATATTATATGAGTCCATTATTATAAAATGTCAAGGAAATATTATATATGGAAGGGAACTTCCTTTGTTGGTTACCAGAGGTGGGAGCGGAGCGGAGGGAACACTACTAGATAGATAGAAGCATGTATTGATTTGGGTGAAGGGATCACTCACCAAATGTGAGTGATCAATATAGTGTCATTGAGGAAGAATAACACATAGAGAGGTGCATGGGAGGTACAGACAACAAAGATGAACCCTTTTGCACATACATTATACTGCAGTGTCAGTGATGGCTAACATTGATCTATGGATGAATAGATGGGTGGAGAGGCTGAATAATCAGGTATATTTACACAGGGGGGATTGTGCCCATGACCATATACAAGGTTGGCAGACAATGTTTCTACAAGTGTATTTGTTGATTCTGTAGGAATTCCCAGATATATAGTAGAGCTGATAAGGGGCAAGTTTGCAGTTATGTCTTGGCCACAGCCAGCTACCCAGAGGGAGCAAGTATTGGACCTATGGGCTTGGGACCATGGTTGCCAGGGACATCAAGCTCAATTGGCATAACATACTACACAAAACATTGTTCTGCATCCAACTCTGGTGAATAGTGATTGGGATCTTAAAAGCTTGCAAGTGGTCATCTAGATGCAATGATGGGCCTCTCCTCTTCCAGAGCAAGGAAGAATTAAGAAAACAAAAGATGCATGGAAACAATTAGTCCAAGGGACTAGTACACCATGTGATCCTCAGCCTACATGACTATGAGACCAGAAAAACTAGATGGTGCCCAGGTACCAATGTCAACCATTCAGACGGGGATCTGTGTAGGAGGTCCTGGATAGAGTGGGAGAACAATATGGAACAAAACTCAAAATCAAAAAAAAAAAAAGGACCAGTTTTGCTGGTCTGGCAGAGCCTGATGAAACCCCTGAGACTATGGCCTTAGCTCCCTTTCAGGTCTACAATTGAACCCACTCCTATGGTTTCCACCCAAACAAAAGACAGGCATATGAGCTGAACATTAATATTAGGTAGAAACACTCTTTGGAGAGATCAATCATGGGAGAATAAAAGGACTGTGTATGCACAGAGTGACAGGTGGGGGTTAGGAGTGCATGAGAGGGAAAAAGACAGGGAAGAGGTAACTATGGGGTGGAAGGGGGAAGAGAGCTGTTGAGTCATGGGAAATTGCAGTCAATTTCATTTATGAGACAAAGTGTATGTGAACTGCTATGTGGAAAATGAATTTGCTCTGTAAACTTTTACCTAAATCACAAGAAATATTTTTAAAAATATACCATTGAGCTTAAGTGGGAGTTTCGGCAAGATGGCGGACTAGGCAGAAGGATTGCCCAGACCCTCTTCAACAAAGAAAAGGGAAACCAATTAACACAGACACAGAAGATAATCGTGGACCCCTGAGCCTTGAAGGGAAGGATACAGAATTGGACTAAACCCCAATTAGCAGAAGAATTTGCTTGAAAATACCAAAAAAAGGAGACATACGGAGCGTGGTCTGAAAGTGAACGGAGTGACCCTGACAGTCCAGGTGGCTTGGAGATTCCCGACTGGTGGTAGGACCTAAGAATTAACCTAAAAATCACCTGGCTAGCCAGGGACTGCACGGACTGTGCAAGGTGACTGGGGAACAAATGGAGAAGGTGAAGAGAAAGGTGGGCTGAG
>NW_006921838.1:332124-332753 GCF_000298275.1 Orycteropus afer afer
AAAATAGCATTTATGGATTACAGGTCTATATAGGGTTACAATTTGTTTACCAGAAGTCTGCCTAATGGAATTCATCTGCCTTTCCCTGGAAAAGAGCATCATTTCACACATGCATTTACCTTCGTATTAATGCCCCCAAATATGACAGTACTAGTCACTGAAGCTTTGTTTGGTAACATGGATGATTGTATAATATATTGTTGTTGTAATAAATTGAGAGCCAATAAGTATCAGAACAGATATTTGTTATTTGTTCAGAGAAAAGGGACATTTCCCCTTCTGCTACTATCTACACTGCCATGTGGATTTCTGTTTTAAATTGATTGAGCCACAAATGAGCACTTCCCTATGCCTTCAGAATGGGAGATTATTAGATCTGAGGTTCAGAAATAATTGCTTTCAGAGAGAGAATTTAGTTTATCATCTATTCAACTCCATATTTTTATGACAGCCTGTTTACTTTGGTTTAGAATCAAGATATCCTTATTACCTGTACCTTCACTGTCTGTCACTTAATGTGTCTGGCTGGGGATAAGAACTACAAGGATGCAATAAAAAAGAAGAAAGCTTAAATGTCTGAATTTATTGACCTGTTCTGTTTTACACTAACAAGAATGAAGAAATGGGAC
>NW_006921838.1:333048-334789 GCF_000298275.1 Orycteropus afer afer
TGCATGTAGAACATTATAAGGCAAAAGATTGCATGTTCAAAAATAAGTAGTTTTAGAATAAAATGGTAATGAAAACAGATACTTTTATGTTCTCCTCATTTTGAAATATTGCTTGACTTCTATTTCCTAAAGAAAGAAATCTGTTTCTTTCAATCACATACAGGACCCTACACAGCCTGATTCCATATATATTTCTAAAACAATCCTTATTCTTCCCTCCTCCTTATGAAGAGAACTACATTATGATTCCATGAACACTATATTTTTACATGTGTTTCCTCTTCCTGGAATATACATTTTCACTACTCTCTATCTGGCAAGGTATAGTTACACTTCAAATCCCAGTTAAAATACTACGTCATGCATCAACCACCTTTCTAAAAATTTTATACAATATATTTTTTGTTGTTGTTGCTAGGTTTCCATCCAGTTGGTTGCAACTCATAGTAATCTGTCTATTACAACAGAACATAACACTGCCCTGTCCTGTGCCATCCTCACTGTCCTTGCTGTACTTGAGCCCATCGTTGCCACACTGTGTCAATCGGTCTCATTAAGGATCCTCCCCCTTTTTGCTGACCCTCCAATTCACAGAGCATGAACTCCTTCTCCAGGGAATAATCCCTTCTGGCAACATGACCAAAGTAAGTGAAACAAAATCTGCGCATTCTCACTTCCCAGGAGCTTTCCAGCTGCACTTCCTCCAGGACAGATTTGTTCTTTTTTCTGGCAGTCCATGGTACTTTCAGTATTCTTTGCCAACACCACAATTCAAAGGCATCAATTTTTCTTCAGTCATTCCAGGACAGATCTGTTAGTTCTTTTAGCAGTCCATGGTACTTTCAGTATTCTTTGCCAGCATCACAACTCAAAAGCATTAATTCTTCTTTAGTCTTCCTTATTCATTGTCTAGCTCTCACATGCATACTGATGCTATTGAAAATATCATGGCTGGTGTCAGGTGCACCTTAGTCCTCAAGGAGACATCCTTGCTCCTCAGCACTTGAAAGAATTCCTTTGCAGCTGACTTGCTCAGTGCTATACATCATCTAATGTCCTGACTACTACTTCTATTGGCATTGATTGTAGAAACAAGCGATGTGAATTCCTTGACAACTTCAGTCTTTTCTCCATTTATCATGATGCTGCTTATTGGTCCAGTTGTGAGAAGTTTTGTTTTCTTTATATTGAGATGTAATCCATACTGAAGACTGTATTCTTCAATCTTCATCAGTACGTGGTCATCCTCACTTTCAGCAAGCAAAATTGTGTTGTCAGCGTAATACAGATTGTTAATGATTCTTCCTCCAATCCTGATGCCACATTTTTCTTTGTATAGTCGAGCTTCTCCAATTATTTGCTCAGCATATAGATTGAATAAGTATGGGGAAAAGATACAACCCTGATGAACTCCCTTCTTGATTTTAAACTATGCAGTGTCCCCTTGTTCTGTTCGAATGACAGCTTTGTCCAGCTATTACATATGAGATGATTAAAAATACCATGGTTTGGGGTTAGACGCATCTTAATATTCAAAGTGAAATCTTTGCTTCTTAACACTATAAAGAGGTCTTTAACATAATATCAGTATATACCACAAATTGTATATGTTGTAGGTTGTTGTTAGGTGTCATCAAGTCTGATCTGATTCATAGCGACTCTATGTACAACAGAATAAAACATCACCTGGTCCTGTGCCAGCCTCATAGAAACACATATATATACATACAGTGATAGGATA
>NW_006921838.1:336240-342704 GCF_000298275.1 Orycteropus afer afer
TGCTGTCAGATGGATTTTGGTTCAAGGCAAAGAATACCAGAAAGATGTTTACTTGTGCTTTATTGACTATGCAAAGCATTTGATTGTGGGGATCATGACAAATTATGGATAACATTGAGAAGAATGGGAATTTCTGAACACTTGATTGTACTCATGAGGAACCTGTACCTTGACCAGGAGGCTATTGTTCAAATGGAACAAAGGGACACTGTGTGGTTTAAAATCAGGAAGGGAGTGTGTTAGGGTTGTATCTTTTCCCATACTTATTCAATCTATATGCTGAGCAAAAAATCCAAAAAGCTGGACTATATGAAGAAGAATGTGGCATCAGGATTGGAGGAAGAATTATTAACAACCTGAGATACGTTGATGATACAACTTTGCTTCCTGAAAGTGAGGATGACTTGAGGCACTTATTGATGAAGATTGAGGAACACAGTCTGGAGTATGGATTACATCTCAATATAAAAAAGACAAAAATCCTTGCAACTGGACCAATAAGCAGCATCAGGATAAATGGAGAAAAGATTGAGGTTGTTGATGAATTCACATTGCTCGGTTCTACAGTCCACACCAATGGAAGCATCAGTCAGGACATTAGAAGATGTGTAGCACTAGGCAGGTTGGCTGCAACAGAACTCTTTCAAGTGTTGAGGAGCAAGGATGTCTCCTTGAGGTCTAAGATGCATCTGACACAGGTCATGATATTTCCAATCGCCTCATAGACATGTTAGAGCTGGACAATGAATATGGAAGATCGAAGAAGAATTGATGCTTTTGAGTTGTGGTGCTGGCAGAGAATGCTGAAAGTACCATGGACTGCCAAAACAACTAACAAATCTGTCCTGGAGGAAGTGTGGCCGAGATACTCCTTGGAAGCGAGGATGGCCAGACTTCGTCTCACCTACTTTGGTCATGTTGTCAGAGCAGACCATTCCCTAGAGAAGGATGTCATGCTTGGTAAGGTGGAGGGTCCAAAAAGAGGGGAAGGCCTTCGACAAGATGGATTGACACGGTGACTGAGACAATGGGCTCACGTAAAGCCAGGATCATGATGCTGGTGCGGGTTGGGCGGTGTTTCATTCTGCTGTGCATAGGGTCGCTATGAATCAGAAATACCTCGACTGCACCTAACAACAACAACAAACTATCAGAATCAATCAATTCCATATAATGATGAATATTTTTTTAAATAGATGGAGAGACAATATTATAACTAAAAACATAAACATTCTGCATTTAAGGCATATCTCTTCCAAATATTTATATAACCAATTGCTAGTTCATTGCCTCAGATAATTTAATCACCATTTTTTATACTGTTTCCCTTCTCACATCTGTACAGACAAATAACAAATTCATGAGGTTAATGTAAATATTAGAAAACAATATATGTCCACTGCCCCAGTTCAGCTCTGGTTTTGCAATATATGCTCGTTGATGGATCATTTACTTCTCAAGAATAAGAAACATGTTTCTTGAATATCCGTATTATTGACACAGTTCTTGGCACACATTGGTCAAACATTAAATATTGAGTGAGCAATAGAACAATGATCTTACTCTGTCCCTACCTTGTTATATTACCAGATCGATGCTGGCCGCTGGCCTTTCAACCCCATTAACCTGTTTCATTTTATGTTATTCTGTTGAGTTTCATGATATTTCATCCTGTGAATGAGGGATGGTTTATTCCAAGATATACAATGTGAAAACACTGTTGCTCTTTCAATTCCAATATTGCACCAGCTTACTAACTTTCTGACTTGAATTTAAAGCAAGCTTCAGAAAAGAAAAAAAACTCTAAGGCACAAGGATACTCTCAATCCTTCTTCAAATAGCTTTTCTATTTTTCAATACCTGGGGTGAAGCCAAGTATAAATCTTTCAGAAAATTGTATGTACTCTGCCAACACTATGGGAAAACATTTGGGTGGTGCCCACATCATAGAATGTTAAGGTAGATGCATATGCTCGCCACTCCACTTTACTCTTGTGTGTGGCTTGGAAAGCAGATTTGGCCCTACTATAGTTCTATAATATTAGACAGTTAATATTACCCTTCTCTCTTTCTCTTTCTCTCCCTCTCTCTCTCTCTCTCTTTCTCTCCCTCTCTCTTTCTCTCCTTCTCTCTTTTTCTCCCTCTCTCTGTTTTAATAACCTAGATTGAATCTTTCACTTCAGAAAGATGTAGAACCTACTCTACATGATAGTGTATAAGATAAAAAGATACAAACATATTCTGATCACAAGACTTCTTTACATAAAATGAAATAAAATAAAAATAAGATAAAATATTACGTGAATGTTCAGCCAGTATTAAGTGTCAAAAATATTATCTAAAAGCATTAGAAAGAAACAAACAAAAATCCCATGATGACAAAAAAAAACCTCTGTTCAATATTTAAATTTAAAATTAAGTACATAAAAGAAATAGAAAAAATATAGAAATGTATATTGTGATAATTTTTTTTTTGCAAATAAATAAGAAGCACATAGTATTTATAAATTTGATTAATTACATGAACATGAATTATCTGATTAAAAATTTAATTTAAAAAATAAAAGGCTAAATCTGGAGGGGTTAGAAACTAGAAAATATAATGCAAAACAAAAGCTTTTCATGTGTGAAAATACTTTTAACAAAAGCAAACACACAAGCAAGAGCAAAAAGAGCTGAAAACACCAATAGAAAACTACACATTAATTAATTGATTAATTTTAAAAGAAAATACACATACACACAAATGAAAACATTTCTACTATCACCAATGATAAAAGAAATGCAAATTAAGCCTGTGAGGGTCCCCCCCCCGCCCGCCCACTTAAGACTGACAATGCTTTTCTTTTCTCAAAGCTTTTCTCCACTTTTAGCAATAATACAGATGAATAAGTGGGTGTTGTCATGTCCTACTGGTGAGTCTAAAGGAGTGAAAATTTTAGGAAAATAGTTTAGCAATATCAGGAGTTTGAAAAACGTATATTTTTGACCCGACACGTCTATTTCTCTGAATTTATTACAATAATCTAATTATAGATACATACATAGCTGTTTGTGAAAACATGCTCACTATAGTGTTGTTGATAAAAATGTACAGAATGACAAATATCCAACAATATATAAATATTTAATAATTATTCACAGTCCATTAAAATAATGATGGAGAATATTAATGCCAAACCAACATGTTCACAGTAATGAGAAAGTGTTTTATAAACTAGTAAACGTAGAATGATTCCAAGTCAGTATAATGAAATAAGTATGTGCACACAGTTGTCAGATGCCATCAAGAAGTTCCAACTCATAGTGACATTATGTACAATATAAAGAAATACTGCCTGATCCTGCACCATCCTTACAACCCTTGCCATGTTTAAGCATATTGTTGCAACTACTGTGTCAGTCTAACTTGCTGAGGGTCTTTTTTCTCTTTGCTGACCCTCCACTTTACCAAGCATGATATCATGCTCCATAGACTGGTCTTTCTTGATAACATGTCCAAAGTTTGTGAGCAGAAGTCTCTCATCCTCAATTTTAAGGAGCATCTGGTTGTATTTCTTTCAAGATAGACTTTCTCATTTTTTGGGCAGTCCATGATATATTCAATATTCTTCCTCAACACAATAATTCATAAATTCTTCAGTCTTCCTTATTCATTGTCCAGCTTTTGCATGCATATGAAACAATTGAAAATACCATAGCTTGTGTAAAGCACAACTTTGTCTTCAAAGTGATATCTTTGCTTAAAACTTTAAACAACTCTTTTGCAGCAGATTTGTCCAATGCAATATGTTGTTTGATTCTTTGACTGCTGTTTCCATGAGCACTGATTATGCATCCCAGTAAAGTGAAATTTTTGTTGTCAATTTTTTCTCCCTTTATCAAGAGGTTACATATTAGTTCAGTTGTATAGAATTTTGTTTTCTTTATGTTGAAATGTAAACCACAATGAAGGTGATATAGTCTTTTATTTTTACCCATAAGTGCTTCAAGTTCTCTTCTCTTTCAGCAAGCAAGATTGCATCATCTTCATATTACAGATTGTTAATGAGTCTTCCTCCAATTCTGATGCCCATTCTTTATATATTCCACCTTCTTAAATCATTTGGCCAGCATAAAGATTGAATAAGTATGGTGAAAACATACAACCATAACATTCATCTTTCCTAATTTTAAATCACACAGTATCCCTTTGTACTCTTTGAACAAATGCCTTTTGGTCTATTACAGGTTCTATAGGAGCAAAATTAAGTGTTCTGGAATCCCCATTCTTTACAATGTTATCCATAATTTGTTATAATCCACATAGTCAAAAGCCATTGCATAAGCAATAAAACACAGGTAAACATCTTTATAGTTGCTCTGTGAACTTCCCAAAGAGCTTAAAACTTCCCCCTGAGAAGGTAACAAAAGTCTGAAAAACTTCCTTGGAGGCGTAGGCAGAGACATGAACGTTTATTCAGAATAGAAACACAGAGAATCATGAAAGAAAAGATTTAAAAGACAAAGAGAGCAGGCTTGCAAACATTGCTAGCAATTCAGCATCCAGTGACAGCAGGCTGGAGTGGATCCAAGATGACTGCTCACCACCTCCCACTTTGTAGGGATACTTATACCTGAGTTTGAGGAATTGGGGATGGGGGCTATGTGACTGGGAATGGAGGGCTACATGACTGGCTTCAGACTAGGTGGCACTGGGTCCCAATCATGAGGGGGCCCCAGGCAGTGCCCTACAACCACCATCGGTTGGTGGTTTGATAAGACACTGCTATTTAGCAAGCTTTATGGCTTAACATTATTCTAAGGATGAGTTAATACATTACAGGAAAGGTGACTAATACATGAAAAGGGGGACCAGGGAAATATATGACAAGGAGAGATAGGGGAAATGGCTTTTAGTTCTTACAAGCATGGCTAAATGAGATGGAATTTGAGAGCCATTTTGGTGGATCGTGTTTACTAACCATACAAACTGCCACGCCAGCAAATGGAGGTCCTGACAGCTTTACTTTATCCATATCATTAAGGTTGGTTCTATTCTGATGAGGCAGCTCTTTCCAAGTCATATTTTGAGAGTCTTCCAATCTAAGGGGCTCGTCTTCCTGCACTGTATTGGACAATGTTTCCAGGGTGTTCATAAAGTTGCCCAGTAATGTATCTGACAGTGTTTCTCTGCTATTCATAAGGTTTTCCCTGGCCAATTCTTTGAGAAGTGGATGGCCTCCTCCTTCTTCCTAGTCTGTCTCAGTCTATAAACTGTGTGAATCCTGTGTACCATGTGCAACCTGCTGGTGATTGAAACACTGGTAGCACAGCCACAAGCCTCACAGCAACACACAAAGCAACACAGTATGACAAACTTACAGACAAGTTAGTCTCCTTTAGCTGTTGAAGACATCTCTGCCCTCCCATACCTAACTCCTACCTAGATCTTGTCAGTGGGTCCTGCCTGCCGCCATTTATCTGGCTCCTGCCACTTTTGTTGTCCCCAGTGTTCCCTCCCTTTCCTGTCTCTGGGGATGGGTCCTGCCTGCCACCCCTTACCTCGCTCCTGCCACTTTTTTTCTGGGAGAAATATGTCAAATGTCTCTCTTATGTTTAGGAGTGAGAGATAATTTAATAAAAGGAAAACAAAAAGATATATTAGTACTAGGCTGAATAGAGTGTTAATAATGATTCTGCCACATATTAGTTGGGAGAATTATTAATTTTTATATCTGAGCCTCATTTTTCTACACTATAAAATGGGCACTAATGTTTTAAATGCTTATATAAAATGTATCTGTTAGTTCACATCCTGTCATCTTTTATTTAGAGGATAAATCAGTTGTCTCTTATTTGCAATATTAATTTATGGACAACAGATATTTGACAACATTGACATATATGCAGTCGTCCCAGTGAACACAATGTACAATTTGTTGTATAGGTTGTTTAAGACAAAATCACCCATGTACTGAGTTTCATAAATTTCAAGTAAGATTGTAAGACTACCTTTGTTTTTTATCCATCATTTTCTTATATTTCTCTGTATCATTCATTTTTTTTACATAATGTTACCTGCACAGAGGATTTCCAGTGGTGTAGTGCCTAAGGCATCTGACTGCTAACCAGAAAGCTGGTTGGTCAAACCCACCAGCCACTGCTCAGAAGGAAGATTGGGCAATCTACTTCCATAGTGATACTGCCTGGGAAACCCAAGGAGGGGCTGCTATGAGTCAGATCTGACTCGATGGCAGTGAGTTTGGTATTTTTACTTGCATGTATATATCATTTTTCAGCAAACTCTCTCATTTTTTTCTATATAACTTCAGAAAATATATATATTCTGAATACATATATTTTTACAATTTATAAATATATAAGGAGCTCTAATGGCATAGTGCCTAAGGCATTTGACTGCTAACCAGAAGGCTGGCAGTTCAAATCCACCAGCCACTCCTTGGAAGGAAGGTTGGGCAATC
>NW_006921838.1:343039-354729 GCF_000298275.1 Orycteropus afer afer
ACCCACCAGCCACTCCTCAGAAGGAAGATGGGGCAATCTACTTCCATAGTGATACTGCCTTGGAAACCCAAGGAGGGGTCGCTATGAGTCGGGTCTAACTTGACGGCACATAACAACAACAACACATAACATAATAACCCAAAAACCTACTGACATTGAGTCAATTCCAACTCATAGCGTTTGTGTTTCCAAGGTGGCAGATCTTTATGGAAATGAATTGCCCCATCTTCCTTCCACAGAGTGGCTGGTGGGTTTGAATCACCAGCCTTCTGGTTACCAATCAAATGCCTTAGGCACTGTGCCACCAGAACTCCTTATAATATAAATATTTTCCTATATAATATAATATGGTATAGTTTGTATCATACAGCATAATATATTGAATTTATATGTGTTTATATATGTGTGTGCATTTACATGTATATATATTTAAATGTTAGAGATTTAAGAGATTTAGTTTTCAAATGCCTTATGCATTTCTGTAGACTTCAGAATATTTCAACTAAAATATTAATGTGAGAATAATATTATTTATAATTGATTTATAATTAGAAAACAGAGTTCTGTCCAAGATGTTTTCTGTTTTCTTTTCAACAAGGGAATTTATTTAAATGAAGAGATTTATGTTTGACTGACTATAACAAACCACACAGTTTTATGCATTAATTAGTACAGAAACAAATTTAACCAAATATATTTAAACTCTCTCTAGGTCTTTGATTCAATTTCATTATAATATTAGTTTCGTGTAGTCTCTTTAAGCAGATGATTTTTAAGATTAAACTCAGTTTGGTCCTGCCTTCAGTTCTTCTGCTAGAGTTTCAATGTTTGACTTTCATTTCATCAATGTTTTCTAGGTTCTTAGATCTTCTTAACCTAAATAGTATCCAAGATAATGTTTTGTAGTCTACACAATAGATTGCTAATTCAAATATTTAGATTGCCCAAGAAGAAAAATAAGTGGGTGAATCAGAGCATATGTAAAACAATGAGGGAGGGATACTAGATAACATGAAGAGAACATACACTCTTAAAGGATTTTAGGTTAAGAAGTTTTATATTAAACCTTTCAATGCACACTCACTCATACTTGCATATTAGACTTTTCTGCCTATGCTTTGGTATTTTCAATCACTGATTAAATGTAATCTGTAGGGTTACTAAGAAGGAAATCTACTTACACCACTACCACTGCCCACTTACTTTCATAACACAGAAACTAAGGACAGGCCGTATATGTGTTTGTTCGTTTCAAGGTGTCCATTGCCGTGTTTTTCTCTGGTTGTAATTTTTAGATAGTTAAATGGAAACTAAGAAGTGAATTAACTGCAACACTAAAAGCTCTTCAAAATGATTGTTTTCTCAACTTCCCTCTCCTAGACTTGTCCAGTCACGAATCTTGTGTCATTCCTCTTTCCTAGTTGTCCTCTCTCATTAATCCCATCTTTACCTTATCAATTCTCTAGCTACTGTGATGGGCATCTACCTTACATCACATATTATTTCTATAACAACAAGTATAGAGTTGCTAAGCTGATATTAAACTTGCCTTTCACTCATAGTCATTTTTAACTTTTTGGCACAGTCTGAGTTCTCTGTGAATCAGTGAAGAATATTGTCTACTCAGTCTCCTGGCTTCTTGAATGTGTATCCAGAATGGACCATTCAGATTTTGATGCTCCTTAAATTTTCATATAATTATGATATTACTGTATATGTTTTCATGAATTAGTGATTTGCAATGTATTGTCTCCCTCTCACGTTGTACATCAATACACGATTACTTTCTTTTAGCACTTGCATATATACACACACACACACACACACATACATGCATACACACACGTCCATAAAGGTCGAAGTTCATCTCTCCTATTCACTGATTTTGTAACATATAGACATGCAAGATAAAAAGGGAGAAAGATAATTGTTTTAATGCATGGAAAAGTGAAAATGGGCAAAATTTTCCATACAAGACAGACTTAGCTTTGCACTCTTTTACATCATTTGCAGGTATTGTAACCTTGTGCAAGTGACCTAATTCCTGTACATATCATTATTCTAGTAGGGAGAGAATGGTCTCTACTAGAATGGCTGTTATTAAGGTTAAATAATTGTGAACCAGCAACTTTATTTCAAACATCTCTTACTTTCTCATTCAGAACTTCACTTTTCAAATCTATAAAATAGGCATGGTATGCACTATACAGACATACCAGAAGAAAAAAATAAATGAAATAATGCCCTTGGAAGCATTCTTGGAATGCTGTAGATGTGCACTAAGACTTAGCTTACTCTTCTCGTATAGCAGAAAGGGAAGTTACTTTTTTTTAACACATGAACATAAGGGATTTGGATCTACTGTAGGTTGATGTTGTGGGTTCTGTCAATACTTAGTGAATTTTATATTCCAGAAGTCTAAAGTGTTGATTGAAAGTTCCTGATTAAGGTTATTTTATTATTGCTATTATTATTGCTGTAAACTAGACATGTAACAGAATAAAATTAAATCTTGGTTCCCACAAAAATACCCGTATGTAGAATAGTTTGCAACTGAGTAATTTTCTCAATATGTCTTTTTACAATTATATTCACAAGGTATTTCCTTGCTATATTTATTAGAAAAAAAATATTTGGAGAGTGAAAATTATAAAATGTCAATTCTGGTTGTCAAATCATTATGCAATAAGTTTTATGTCTCTAAATTTGTGACTTTTTAGTTCTTCTCAAATGCTATTCTCAAATCTCAGAAATGGGAACTTTATTAGGTTTATAAGAAAAACAAAACAAACCTACTGCCATTGAGTTGATTCTGAGTCACAAATATCCCCACTGTGTTTCCAAGGCTATAAATCTTTATGGTAGTAGATTGCCTCATCTTCCTCCCAGCGAGCAACTGGTGAGTTGAAACCGCTGACCCTCTGGTTAATAGTTAAATGCCTTGCCCATTATGCCACCAGAGCTCCTAAAATGTCTATTTCAATACCCTCCTTGCCAAAAAAAAAAATAAATAAATCAGTCTGAGTCACAGAATCAGAATCTTAATTTGGAGGGAACATCTGAATTCTTTTTAACATCTTCATTTTTTCAGTTGACAGAAGTGGACCTCAAGTAGACTTAGTATCTTATTCAAGGTCATGTTAATAGACTTTGTTAGTATTTTCATTGTTTACTACCTCATTTAATCATATCTGGAAAGAAAATAATATACATTAAAATAATTTTTAAAACCAAAATATTAAAAAAAAACATAAAGTTACTTTCAATCACTGTAAGTTTAATAGAAGCTATGTAAGGAGATTCATCTTGATTAAGTGAAATATTTTACAGAATGTATGCAACATATATATATATACATATACATATATATATATATATATATGTATATGTATATATATATGTTTGTTGTTGTTTCCCGTCAAGTTGGCCCCGACTCATAGCGACCCCTCCTTGGGTTTCTGAGGCAGTATCACTACGGAAGTAGGATTGCCCCACCTTCCTTCCAAGGAGTGGCTGGTGGGCTTGAACCGCCAGCCTTCTGGTGAGCAGTCAAGTGCCTTAGGCACTATGCTACCAGAGCTCCTATATACCTAGCGCCAAGTAGGTTCTTAATCAAATCGTGATGACAATCCTAATCATTAAGATCCAATTAAGAAGGGACTTGATAAATGGAGAAAAGATTGAAGTTGTCAAAGACTTTATGTTACTTGATCCTACAACCAACACCAATGGAGGAAACAGTCAAGATATCAGACAACATATAACACTGGGCAAATCTGCTGCAAAAGACCTCTTTCAAGTGCTGAAGAGCAGAGATATCTCCTTGTAGATTAAGGTGTGCCTGACACAAGCCATGCTATTTTCAGTCACCTTATGTGTATGTGAAGCTGGACAATGAATAAGGAAAACTGAAGAAGAGTAGAAGCTTTTGAGTTGTGGTGTTGACAGAGAATGACGAAAGTACCATGGACTGCTAAAAGAACCAACAAATCTGTCCTGGAAGAAGTGCAGCTGAAATGCTCCATGTAAGTGGGAATGGCCAGACTTCATCTCACCTACTTTGTTCATGTTGTCAGAAGGGACCATTCCTTGGAGAAGGATATCATTCTTGGTAAACTAGAGGGTAAACAAAAAGGGGAAGGCAATCAACAAAATGGATTGACACAGTGGCTACAATGAAGGGTTCAGTTATAGCCAGCACCGTGGGGCTGGCACAGGACTAGGTAGTGTTTTGTTCGGCTGCCTATTTGTTAGCCTATTTGTCCATCTTTGTGATAAAACATGATGTCTCAACTACTGTTGTTTTATCATAAATTTTAATATTTCAGATTATAAATTTTTAACTGTATTTTACACATCTGTCTTGACTATTCTTAGTCTTTGCGTTTTGACACCAATTTTACAATCATCTTGTTAATTTACTTAAGGAAGAATGCATTTTTTGATAGGATTATTTCAAACTATAGTTTAATTTGTGGGAGAATCAACATTCCTGAACTTTGGAATCTTCTACCCTATGATCATCCTGTATCCCTCAACTTATATGTTCTATAGTTATAACTAAAACCATTCAAACAATGAAATAAATAACAAGAGTAGTAGATCAAATCTGTCTTGGATAGAGTATAGCCAGAATGCTTCTTTGAAGTGAGGATAGTGAAACTGCATCTCACTACTTCTGACAAATTATCAGAAAGGATGAGTCCTTGGGGCAAGACATCTGTGTGGTGAAATAGAGAGTCAGGAAAAAAGCAAAGGACCTTCGACAAAATAAGTTAATGTAGTGGGGCTGAAACAATGAGGTCAATCCTAGCAGTGATTGTGCAAATGCTGTAGGACGGGGTAGCAGTTTGTTCGGTTGTACACAGAGTCTCTATGAGTCGGAACTGACTCAACAGCAATAATGACAGTGGATAAAGTGAACATCCAGGGGTCTATAATATTATGCTGAAAAAAAACAAAAGAAACCCCCTGCCATAAAGTCGATTTCAACTCATAGTGACCCCCATTGGGTTTCTGAGGTTGTCAATCTTTAGGGAAGTAGATCACCCCATCTTCCTTCAATGGAGCAGCTAGTAGGTTTGAACTACTGACCTTCTGGTTAGTAGCCAAATGCCTTATCCATTATGCCACTAGAGCTCCTTCCATAATAATAAAAATATGAAAAAACAAACCCATTGTCATCCAGCAATGACCTCTATTGAGTTTTCAAGGCTATAAATCTTTACAGAGGCAGTCTGCCTCATCTTTGTTCCTTTGAGCAGATGGTGGGTTTGAATTACCGATTTTCTGCTTAACAGTCAAATGCCTTAACCACTATACCACCAAACTTCCTTAATATTAATACATGTTTTAAAATATAAATCAATAGGTTAGGTAGACAAATCTTCCTTGCAGACAAACTTTCAAGATAATAAATGTAATGAGGAAAATAGATATGTGTCATTAGAACACAATACTAGTAATTATAGTAGGCAAGTTCCATGACCATTTCTCATATTAGTAGGAAAATCTTTAAGAGGAAACATGATAGTTGCAGAGCCTCAAATTGTCTACTTCCTCTGAAATATTTATTCATTTGTCTTAATGAAAACACTAGACTGATGTTTTGTTAGAAATTACAACAAAAAGAATTATTGAAGGAATAATTTCATTTAATGCATTGGGAACATATGTTGGTATTCTATAAGACACTACGGCTTGTGTTCCTGCTCACAGGGGAAGCAGTGACGTTTCTCTGGCAAAGCAAGCAAAAGTAAACGGTTTCACATCAAAGAGAACTGCGGGGGAAGGAAGGAAAATTGACAAGGAATTATCAAACCACAAATGCTTAACATTAATTCCTTGTCTAACAATAATTCCTTATCCCCTGATACTTCTTGATTAAGGCAATGCATACTGTGTAAAGATTTTCATGTGGAGGTTTTGTGATTGATTGTAGATCAGGTCAATTCTAGTTGAAATCCTTGAAATATAAAAACTGATCATTTTGTGAGGATAGAATGAAGGTTGAATCAACTCTAGTCTGATACCTTTGATATGTAAACATTGCCCACCTTGCTGAGAGGGAGTGAGAAGAGCTTAGGCAATTCTCAGTGAATTACCTAAGAACTATTAAGATAGGAAGTTTATTTTCATAAGTTAAAGTCTAAATCACTGCATTCTTTGTGCTACAAACAGCCAAGACTTTTATAGCTATAATCTGATTTCTATCTAGTTACAAATTTGCAAAGAAAACTAAGCAGAAATACTATGAAAAACTTTCAACAAGGAAAAATTTAATTTGGGAGTAAGGATGAAGAACAACGGTTTTGATGTATGTGTCTGTCTTGGCTCTAAAATTATTTATAGCTTCTAACTTCAATTAACATTATCAGTTCTACTTCCTGCTGACTTAAGAGACTTCTCTGGGACACATTCTCCACAAGAGTAAACAATTTTTTAGGTTAGAAATCCTGCTTGTCTTCTATGTTCTTCAAACAGCAACACTTTGACTAAAAAAAAAGGCGGGGGGAAAGAGGGGATGAATGGTTTGCTTTGGAAAAGTAGGAATGAAAATCTTAGTTTAATTTAAAGCAGAGTTTTTATTTAGGTCCAATTCAGATATGGTAACACCTCAGATTTTTAAAAGTTTTACACTATTCTTTACTTTGTTGATCTTAATATATATATACATTTTTTTGTTTTGTTTTTAATATTACACTTTCTCAAAGGTAGAACTTAAAAATTCTCTCCTTGACTCTAAGCATGGCATAAGTCACTTGCCTTTAACAAATAAAATAGAGGAAAAGATAGTTTGAGACCACTGGCGGATACTACCTTAAACAAGTGATCAAGGATAATATCATGAGTAGTAAATCACCTTGTATAACCTCATAGGATACAATGAGAAGAACATTTAACCTCTGTGATATTTTTCCCAAAAACCTACAACCCATTTAATAATGAGAAAACATCATGTTTTGGTTACCTAGTGTCACTCTGATAGGAATATACCACAAATAGGATGGCTTTAACAAACAGGTGTTTATTCTCTTACAGTTTTGGAAGATAGACGTCAAAGTGGCAAGTTCTAGGGGCTAGGTGAAAGCCCCTTGACCTTGGGCTTCAGCTCTGCCCCTTGCTCCCAGCCCACTGAAGCTAGAGGTGTCTCTTTACGCAGGCAGCTGCTGGCTGCTGAAGCTGACAAACCCAAGGCCAACAAGGAAAAAGGCACATTCCCTGATATTACAAAACTACAGGACAGGCCATTGATTCAAGTCCATTAAAAGACTCAAGATTGACAGAACATGGCTGGATGAACATGAATGAAGACTTAACTACATGTAGAGTCCAAGTGTGCCAAAAAGCTCTAGACCATTCCCAAAGCTTCTCCTTATATATGGAAAGCAGACCACATCCGTAAATCAGCTATTAAGCTGCTCGTGGCACATTTCACTTTGGAGCTGATTGCCAATCTCACTAGGGGAATAACTATGACCTGCTGCCCAGTCACTCAAAATCAGGCCCAGCCAAACTGACATATACCCTTACCCAAAGGTTATATTAAAGGACATTGTACAAAATTCTCGATCCATATTTTTCTAAAGTGTGAAGGTTATGAAAAATAAGGAAAATCTGAGAATATGTAATAAACAGAAGAGACTAAGGATATATAACTAAAAAAAATTAAGACTGCTTGTAGGCAGAAAAGCCATCATCTTCAGGAACTTTGGTGTGGTAGCACTGAAAGTGTGCTGTTACCTGGAGTCCACCATTAAAAGAGTCACACAAGTGAAATTACGGAATTTACTTGATTGTAAAATTGATTTCTCAAATATTCTATGCAATACACCCAAATCGAATAATGGTAACAGATAGAATTATCTATTATACATAATTGATAAATGATTTAGTATCTAAAAATAAAAAGAAACAGAATTTTTGTGATTGGATCCTTAACACACACACACACACACACACACACACACAAGACATTAGTAGAAAGACTCAGGAAATCTCAATAATATTGGTAGTATAATACCAATGTTTCTTTGTAGTTTTGGCTAATTTATCTTGGTTACATAAGTCGTTACTGTTAGAGGAAAGTGAATGGGAATGCTATACTGCCTCACAAATCTAAACAAATACAATTATTTTAAAATAAAAACATTTAAAATAAATAATAGGTTACTAACAGTTTAAATGTACTCGATACTGCCATTGTATGCTAAACTCATAAACAAGACGATGAACTTAGTTTTATTGTCTCCTTTATCATTTTCATTCATTAATTTAATTAGATGTAAATTTACTGATAAAACTGAAAAAATCCAAACACACTGCATCAAGTCAATTCTGATATGTAGCAAACTTGTGGGACAGAATAGAACTGTCCTACAGGGTTTCCAAGACTGTAAATTTCTTACAGAAACAGACTGCCTCATCTTTCTCAGATTGCTAACTTTTTGGTTAGCAGCCAAATGCTTTAACCACTGCACCACAAGAAGTACTTAAATTTACTGATATATGGTATTAATTTCTGTGCTCCCTATTGTATCATGCTTCTATGCTTCTAGGCTTAATTTCCCTTTATATAATATGCCCATACTAATTTCTTGCAATAACTTTTGGCCATCTTAATTTATGAACATTTTCAGTATTTTCTCAGTGAATGTACCTTGCTAGCTGAAAAGAATACCAATACAACTGATGTTTTTCTTATTAGGTAAGGTAAGGTGTGTGTGTGTGTGTTAACACAAAATAACCTTGGGAATTTAAATTCCTAACAAGGTGTAAGGGGGATGTGAAGTTATCTGAAAGTTACTCTATTTTTGGATACAAAAAGGTATTGGAGGAGGTGAGACCTAGGGAAATCGGAACCATGAGAAGACAAAATTTGTGGGGAAGACTTTGATCTTGACTAACATTTAATAAATGACAGCTGAGAAAGAAAGGAAATTTTGTGGTTATTGAATCAGAAGATTCCATGTTTTTATTCCACTTCCATGCAGTCTATTCTGTCCCTGTAGGTCAGAGTAGAATTGCCCTACAAGATTTCTAAGGTTGTAAATCTTTATGGAAGTAGATTGCCTCTTCTTTCTCCTGATAGTGGGTTCCAATAGCTGACCTTTTGGTTCTCCACCTAATGCTTTAACTACTATGCCACCAAGGCTTCTCAAAGAATCTTCAAACCAGGAAAACGCAACCTTTGCCCTAGAGTCAGATGTGACTCACAGCGACCCCTCCTTGGGTTTCCAAGGTGATATCATTACGAAAGTAGATTGCCCAAAGAATCTTAAAGAGGCAAAAATTTTATCCATGTTGACAATCCTGTATTCCCTACAAAGATCTTTATTAAAAGTGGTGATTCAAATTCTTCCAATTGGTGAAATATTTGTCTTGAATCTCTTTTTTTCCCTTTTCCTTCCATGATTTCTAAAAGCCTGTTTCAAAGTTTCCATGAAAAGTTTTTAAGTTTGCATACCTTGTAAACCTTAATAGTAGGTAAATTTTTTACCAGAAAACGTGTGATCACTTTTTCTCCCACCCACCAAAGAGCAGATGTTTTATTTAGAAGCTAGTGTTTTCAAAACTGTAAGATAATATAAGGTAATGTGTTCAGAAAGCATATTAATGATTTTCAAAAGCATTATCCAGTTTAACAACTATCACATTCAAGACATCATGTTAGAATCACTAGAAGAAAAGCCTATCTTGTAGTCATCACCTCTACTCTCAGAAAAATTGCAGTTTATTACAAAAAATAATATGCTTATAAGTTATTATATCATGGAAATGTGCAAGAAAAGCCTTAAGGGTGATACAATTTTGTTTGAACTTCAGGGGGGCAGGATAACATTTTTATTTGGCAGTGGAGAGAGGAAGTAGGGGGTGATGAAAATAAATGGAACAACACAAAGAAATAACCAGAAGAAAAATGTGACAGCAAGTATGTATGAGCCTGAACAGGCTAGCTAGTTGGCTAGCTAATTTAGTAAGTATATGGCAAACAGACTGTCATGAAAAGAACATGATAATGAAAATCAATGCTCTATGTTTTATTTATTTGTTTTAAATCAGGTTCTGCATCTGATTATAAATTTCACTATGTCTGATTTTGACTTCTTCATTATTAAAACAGAATATTTCACTCCAATCCCGTGTTCAATTTTCTTTATTGAATTCTGTAACTTTTCTTAGAATAAATATACCCTACTGCAACTAATTCTTCAAACAGGAAAAAAGCTAGGGTGATCTTGTCAAAATGTCAATTTTTCCAGTTAAAACCGTCACTTATTTCCCCTTAACATAAAGAAAACAAGGCTCATACTTGCTTTCTCAGCCTGATCTTGAACCAGTTTTCCCTGGATATCTCTAATTGAAGCAAAATGACTCTCAACCCTTCTCATTTGTATACTTCCACCATTTGTGATGTCTGGAATACGTTTCTTCCAACTCTAGTTCTGAACTCCTATCAAAAACCCAAACAAACTCCACTGCCACTGATTCAATTCCGACTCATAGTGACCCATTAGGACACAGTAGAACCGCCCTGTAGGATTTCCCAGGCTGTGAATCTTTTCTAAAGCGACTGCCTCATCTTCCTCTTGTGGATCAGCCAGTGGGTTCAAACCTGTGACCTTTTGATTAGCAGCTGAATGCTTTGACCGCTATGTCAACAGAGTAATTTCCTTGCTCATAGTTATATCAAAATCTTCATTTACAAGCTTAACAACAGTGTCATTTTCATTCATAGTAAGTATCACAGTTGCAAATATTCAATTCCTTTTATCGAACTCACATATGTGTATTCCACTAAATTGAAGGTTCATGGAGTTACTCACTATGTGTATGCTTGCACTCTATGGTATTGTCACACCTTAGTTTTGCTTAATAAATATATACTGAATCAATGAGTAAAGGATGAATGACATCAGTGAGAAGAAAAGCACTGGATATTAAAATGCATTTGAAGTCTATGCTCCTCTGATATCATAATATTCCCTACTTGTTTGATAATATTAAGTTTTAACATAATTTCAATTAACACCACATGCAAGTATGAATTTGGAACTGTTGTCAGAAATATAATTATCATAATCATCATAATAAAAACAATTTGTCTTCCCATTATCTTCATTGTCAGTGTCATTATCATTACTATCAGACTTAAAAACAGTACTTGGGCTTTATGGAAATTAAAAGTATGCACACATACAGAGTTAAGTGTATTTTTCATGAATAAAGAGGATTAATGAACAGATGAAGGAGAAAAAAGTAAATCTGTAAAATTTATTCATGGTTTGAGGTGAAATGTGAAAATTTAGCTTTGAAAGGAAGCAATAAAATTTGCATTTTCAAATTTATACTTAGCTTGACACCCTCTGGGCCAGGACAAGAAACATACTGTCAATACAAATGACAACATTTATGTAACATTTGACATACTTGAGGGAGTGTATTTTTCTCAAATATTTTTTCCTTTAAGGGCAAACATTTTTTAGCATTTGTCCTTCATTTACAATACATACCCCACATCACCTTATAATTTAGCACATTACCATCAAACAATGCTGTTTTTTCCATCTGAACCTGTATCCTAAGTACATAAAATATTATCAGTTCACAGAACACTTCTTCCTAAATCGAACATAAATTCACACCAAATCTATACTGGATTACTCTGAATTTATTTCTTCCTCTGCAGA